>NW_028163690.1:70000-136751 GCF_964263955.1 Coregonus lavaretus
TTGTATGTCACATGTTGTATGTCATGTGTTGTATGTCACATGTATGTAACATGTTGTATGTCACATGTTATATGTCACATGTTGTATGTCACATGTTGTATGTAACATGTTGTATGTCACATGTTGTATGTCACGTGTTGTATGTCACATGTTGTATGTCACATGTTGTATGTAACATGTTGTATGTCACATGTTGTATGTCACATGTTATATGTCACATGTTGTATGTCACATGTTGTGTGTAACATGTTGTATGTCACATGTTGTATGTCACATGTTATATGGGCGGCAGGTAGCTTAGTGGTTAAGAGCGTTGTGCCAGTAACCGAAAGGTCGCTGGTTCTAATCCCCGAGCCGACTAGGTGAAAAATCTGTCGATGTGCCCTTGAGCAAGGCACTTAACCCTAATTGCTCCTGTAAGTCGCTCTGGATAAGAGCGTCTGCTAAATGACAAAAAAAATAAAAAAAATAAAAAAAAATATGTCACGTGTTGTATGTCATGTGTTGTATGTCATGTGTTGTATGTCACGTGTTGTATGTCACGTGTTGTATGTCACGTGGTGTATGTCACGTGGTGTATGTCACATGTTGTATGTCATGTGTTGTATGTCACGTCTTGTATGTCACATGTTGTATGTCACATGTTGTATGTCACATGTTGTATGTCACATGTTGTATGTCACATGTTATATGTCACATGTTGTATGTTGTGTGTTGTATGTCACATGTTGTATGTCACGTGTTGTATGTCACGTGTTGTGTTGTATGTCATGTGTTGTATGTCACGTGGTGTATGTCATGTGGTGTATGTCACGTGTTGTATGTCACGTGGTGTATGTCATGTGTTGTATGTCACATGTTCTACAGAATGTTGATGAATGTTACTATGTAGTAATGCCAGTATGTCAGTATGCTGACTAGAATGTTCCACGTGTTATACTTTCTATATATTAGGTGTTTGCGTGTGTTTGCAATGCTGACTCGTATGTTATATGTTGTATGTTATTTAGGGGGGTCAGTACCAGAATGGTCTATGTTGTATGTGATTTAGGGGGGTCATTACTAGAATATTATATGGTGTATGTTATTTATGGGTCAGTACTAGAATGGTATACTTTTGAAATCGGAAGTTTACATTCACTTAGGTTGTTTTTCAACCACTACACACATTTCTTGTTAAAATACTCTAGTTTTGGCAAGTCGGTTAGGACTTTGTGCATGACACAAGCAACCTTTCCAACAATTGTTTACAGACTGATTATTTCACTTATATTTCACTGTATCACAATTCCAGTGGGTCAGAAGTTTGCATACACTAAGTTGACTGTGCCTTTAATCAGCTTGGAAAATTCCAGAAAATGATGTCATGGCTTTAGAAACTTCTGATAGGCTAATTAACACCATTTGAGTTAATTGGAGGTGTACCTGTGGATGTATTTCAAGGCCTACCTTCAAACTCAAACGAAATCATGCAAGACCTCAGAAAAGAATTGTAGACCTCCACAAGTCTGGTTCATCCTTTGGAGCAATTTCCAAACACCTGAAGGTACCACGTTCATCTATTCAAACAATAGTATGCAAGTATAAACACCATGGGACCACGCAGCCGTCATACCGCTCAGGAAGGAGACGTGTTCTGTCTCCTAGAGATGAACATACTTTGGTGTGAAAAGTGCAAATCAATCCCAAAACAACAGCAAAGGACCTTGTGAAGATGCTGGACGAAACAGGTACAAAAGTATCTATATCCACAGTAAAACTAGTCCTATATCGACATAACCTGAAAGGCCTCTCAGCAAGGAAGAAGCCACTGCTCCAAAACCGCCATAAAAAAGCCAGACTACGGTTTGCAACTGCACATGGGGACAAAGATCGTACTTTTTGGAGAAATGTCCTCTGGTCTGATGAAACAAAAAATAGAACTGTTTGGCCATAATGACCATTGTTATGTTTGGAGGAAAAAGGGGGATGCTTGCAAGCCGAAGAACACCATCCCAACCGTGAAGCACGGGGGTGGCAGCATCATGCTGTGGGGGTGCTTTGCTGCAGGAGGGACTGGTGCACTTCACAAAATAGATGGCATCATGAGGAAGGAAAATTATGTGGATATATTGAAGCAACATCTCAAGACATCAGTCAGGTAGATAAAGCTTGGTCGCAAATGGGTCTTCCAAATAGACAATGACTCCAAGCATACTTCCAATGTTGTTGCAAAATGGCTTAAGGACAACAAAGTCATGGTATTGGAGTGGCCATCACAAAGCCCTGACCTCAATCCTATAGAAAATGTGTGGGCAGAACTGAAAAAGCGTGTGCGAGCAAGGAGGCCTACAAACCTGACTCAGTTACACCAGCTCTGTCAGGAGGAATGGACCAAAATACACCCACCTTATTATGGGAAGCTTGTGAAAGGCTACCCGAAATGTTTGACCCAAGTTAAACAATTTAAAGGCAATGCTACCAAATACTAATTGAGTGTATGTAAACTTCTGACCCACTGGGAATGTGATGAAATAAATAAAAGATGAAATAAATAATTCTCTCTACTATTATTCTGACATTTCACATTCTTAAAATAAAGTGGTGACCCTAACTGACCTAAGACAGGGAATTTTTACTAGTATTAAATGTCAGGAATTGTGAAAAACTGAGTTTAAATGTATTTGGCTAAGGTGTATGTAAACTTTCGACTTCAACGTTGTACGTTATTTAGGGGGGTCAGCACTAGAATGTTATATGTTATATGTTGTATGTTATTTAGTTGGATCAGTAGTAGAACGTTGTATATTATATTTTGTATGTTATTTAGGGGGTCAGCACTAGAATGTTATATGTTGTATGTTATTTAGTTGGATCAGTAGTATTACGTTATATGTTGTATGTTATTTAGTGGGGTCAGCACTAGAATGTTATATGTTGTATGTTATTTAGTGGGGTCAGTAGTATAACGTTATATGTTGTATGTTATTTAGTGGGATCAGTAGTATAACGTTATATGTTGTATGTTCTTTAGGGGGGTCAGTAGTATAACGTTATATGTTGTATGTTCTTTAGGGGGGTCAGTATGTTTGCCATGCTGACTGGGACGTTACCTTTCACTGTGGAGCCGTTTAACATCAAGCAGCTGCATCAGAAGATGGTCAACGGAGAGATAGGAACCATACCCAACGATATCAGCAAAGGTACCACACACACACACACACACACACACACACACATCTCTCACAAACACACACACACACACACACACATCAGGAGAGGGAGACAGACATCACCTCACACACAGCCATGTCAGCACAACAAACAGAGCTTGTGTTACCATGGTGAGAATGAGTACAGGTCCTGTTACCGTGGTGAGAATGAGTACAGGTCCTGTTACCGTGGTGATAATGAGTACAGGTTGTGTTACCGTGGTGATAATGAGTACAGGTTTTATTACTGGGGCTGACAATTAGTACAGGTCGTGTTACCATGGTGATAATGAGTACAGGTCTTATTACCGTGGTGATAATGAGTACAGGTCGTGTTATCATGGTGATAATGAGTACAGGTTGTGTTACTGTGGTGATAATGAACAGGTCTTATTACCATGGTGATAATGAGTACAGGTCGTGTTACCGTGGTGATAATGAGTACAGGTCGTGCTACCGTGGTGATAATGAGTACAGGTTGTGTTACTGTGGTGATAATGAGTAGGGTCTTATTACCATGGTGATAATGACTAAAGCTTGTGTTACCGTGGTGATGATGACTAAAGCTTGTGTTACCGTGGTGATAATGAGTACAGGTTGTGTTACCGTGGTGATAATAAGTACAGGTGTGCTGGTCTAAGAGATGAGATCAGATTAATACAGCTGGTAAAAGACAGCAGTCTGAACACATCACTATCTACACAAGGCTATCACACTCTCCAACTCACACTGGGCTGGAATACAAACCTGCACTGCCAGTAACTCTCCAAGACAAGAATTGGAGATCCTGAGAACACTGGAACTCAGTACCTGTAGACTACAGCTGGAACTCAGTACCTGTAGACTACAGCTGGAACTCAGTACATGTAGACTACAGCTGGAACTCAGTACCTGTAGACTACAGCTGGAACTCAGTACCTGTAGACTACAGCTGGAACTCAGTACCTGTAGACTACAGCTGGAACTCAGTACCTGTAGACTACAGCTGGAACTCAGTACCTGTAGACTACAGCTGGAACTCAGTACCTGTAGACTACAGCTGGAACTCAGCACCTGTAGACTACAGCTGGAACTCAGTACCTGTAGACTACAGCTGGAACTCAGTACCTGTAGACTACAGCTGGAACTCAGTACCTGTAGACTACAGCTGGAACTCAGTACCTGTAGACTACTGCTGGAACTCAGTACCTGTAGACCTCAGCTGGAACTCAGTACCTGTAGACTACAGCTGGAACTCAGTACCTGTAGACTACAGCTGGAACTCAGTACCTGTAGACTACAGCCGGAACTCAGTACCTGTAGACTACAGCTGGAACTCAGTACCTGTAGACTACAGCCGGAACTCAGTACCTGTAGACTACAGCCGGAACTCAGTACCTGTAGACTACAGCTGGAACTCAGTACCTGTAGACTACAGCTGGAACTCAGTACCTGTAGACCTCAGTTGGAACTCAGTACCTGTAGACCACAGCTGGAACTCAGTACCTGTAGACTACAGCTGGAACTCAGTACCTGTAGACTACAGCCGGAACTCAGTACCTGTAGAATACAGCCGGAACTCAGTACCTGTAGACTACAGCCGGAACTCAGTACCTGTAGACTTCAGCTGGAACTCAGTACCTGTAGACTACAGCCGGAACTCAGTACCTGTAGACTACAGCCGGAACTCAGTACCTGTAGACTACAGCTGGAACTCAGTACCTGTAGACTACAGCTGGAACTCAGTACCTGTAGACTACAGCTGGAACTCAGTACCTGTAGACTACAGCTGGAACTCAGCACCTGTAGACTACAGCTGGAACTCAGCACCTGTAGACTACAGCTGGAACTCAGTACCTGTAGACTACAGCTGGAACTCAGTACCTGTAGACTACAGCTGGAACTCAGTACCTGTAGACTACAGCTGGAACTCAGTACCTGTAGACTACAGCTGGAACTCAGCACCTGTAGACTACAGCTGGAACTCAGTACCTGTAGACTACAGCTGGAACTCAGTACCTGTAGACTACAGCCGGAACTCAGTACCTGTAGACTACAGCCGGAACTCAGTACCTGTAGACTACAGCCGGAACTCAGTACCTGTAGACTACAGCCGGAACTCAGTACCTGTAGACTTCAGCTGGAACTCAGTACCTGTAGACTACAGCTGGAACTCAGTACCTGTAGACTACAGCCGGAACTCAGTACCTGTAGACTACAGCTGGAACTCAGTACCAGTAGACTACAGCCGGAACTCAGTACCTGTAGACTACAGCTGGAACTCAGTACCTGTAGACTACAGCTGGAACTCAGTACCTGTAGACTACAGCTGGAACTCAGTACCTTTAGACTACAGCCCCAATTCAATGAATCGCTCGCTCTCTCTCTCTCTCTCTCTCTCTCCCTCTCTCCCTCTCTCTCTCTCTCTCTCTCTCTCTCTCTCTCTCTCTCTCTCTCTCTCTCTCTCTCTCTCTCTCTCTCTCTCTCTCTCTCTCTCTCTCTCTCTCTCTCTCTCTCTCTCTCTCCCCCTCTCTTCAGGTGCAGTAGGTTTTGTTCTGTCCCTGTTGGAGCCAGAGCCTTTTAAACGGCCAACAATCAGATCAGCTATGGAGGAAAAATGGATCAATGAGGGATACACCAAGAGACCTCTACACACACTCACACACAGGAACAGGTAACACACACCAAGAGACCTCTACACACAGGAACAGGTAACACACACCAAGAGACCTCTACACACAGGAACAGGTAACACACACCAAGAGACCTCTACACACAGGAACAGGTAACACACACCAAGAGACCTCTACACACAGGAACAGGTAACACACACCAAGAGACCTCTACACACAGGAACAGGTAACACACACCAAGAGACCTCTACACACAGGAACAGGTAACACACACCAAGAGACCTCTACACACAGGAACAGGTAACACACACCAAGAGACCTCTACACACAGGAACAGGTAACACACACCAAGAGACCTCTACACACAGGAACAGGTAACACACACTTGCACGTGTTGAGTCATTCCTAAATTGAGTCAGTTTTGGGGGCGATCTCAGAGCTAACAGAGCCAGGCCAAGAGTAGCCTCTAGTTTCCCCTCAAACACTATCCACACCGTTAAACACACTATCCACACCGTTAAACACACACACTTTGCTCACCACATCATGTCTTCTTTGTCATGTCATCTCTTTACCATCTGCCTCTAGGCACTCTTTCCAGATTTGATCAACTGTGCGTGCGTGCGTTTGTGTGTTTGTGTGATTGTTTTGTCTGTGTCTGTGTGTCTCCGTCTCTGTCTCCAGGCTGCGTCCTGAGGATCTGAACCAATCCGTGCTGTCCTACATGACAGAGTCTCTGGGTTACAGTCTGAGTGATGTCATCACCATGCTGACCAATAACAGGCCTTCTGCCGTCCTGGCCTCCTATCACCTGCTGCTCAGCAAACTGACCCGCGGACAGAGAGGGGCCAGGGGCATCAAGGTCTATAATACTCACACACCCCAGCTAGCACACAACGTTCTGAGGACCATTTGGTTTCTTAGAGCTTGGTGAGAGCGTGGTTGTCCTATGATTCTTTTGCATACATCCTTCCCACAACTTTATGGAAATGGTGCAGGATAGTTGCTTGGCTGTGGAACATTCTCATCACGTTTAAGGAACTTGACAAAAAAAAGTTACTTTAACAGAAAGTTTCCTGAAAGTTAAAACATGGTTACATTTCATTTCAATTTGACATTGGGAACGTTTTCAAATAGTTCAGAGAACATTAACCCTCCCGTTGTCCTAGGGTCAAAATGACCCGCCACTGTGTTGAACCAACTTTATTTAATTTTTATATTTTGGGGATCATTTGTGAGAAGGAGGCAGTGATACTTTCTTTAAAGTCTCACTGCCTCCTTCTCACAAATGATCCAAAAAATATAAAAATTAAATAAAGTTGGTTCAACACAGTGGCGGGTCATTTTGACCCTAGGACAACGGGAGGGTTAAGAAACAATGTTTTTCTGTGGGAGTTTCAGTACTTCAGCATTATGATTCCTACAGGTTTCCTCATGGTTCTATTTAATGTCATGTTCTGAAATTGCTCTGAGAACATTAAGAAAACGTTCCATAAAAACCACAATAAAACTTTTGTAACATTCAGAGAACGTTCTAAGAATGTTATTTAAAAACATATACATTCCGTTCTCGGCATCAACAAAAACTCTCTCTATCCTCTATATTGTTAAATGTGATCTTAATGAGTGCTTGTTTCCTTTGAAATGGCGTGTGTTTGAATAGACTCAAATTAACAGCTTTTTATTCGTAAAAAAACAAGGCATTCCATGGATAGAAAGCCAGTATGACGATAGAGCTTTCAGGCTAGAATGAAAAGCAGCCGGTGAAAGCCAGTATGACGGTTAGCTTTCAGGCTAGAATGAAAGGTGGCCGCTGCGTGGGAGATAAAATATCTGTAGAGTTCAAAATGTACTAGCGCTCAAAACCATGAAAAGGAATAACCCAAAGAGGCCATGGATAAAGAAGATTATAGGTTTGAATCTCACTGATGCAGAGCCACAATAAAAAAGGAATGTGTTTGCGTGATTAATGCCTAAGCAAATGAATTTCCATGTGTCCTACCTGTGCTTGGAGTTTAAAAAAAAGTGAACCCAAAATAAGCTTAAAAGTCTTATGGAAACATTCAGTGAAAGGAAGTTATATAAAAAAAAATCAAAATAACCTATAATTTCCTAAAAATAAACGTTCCCAGAATAGGTCAAATTTTCACTTCTGTTCTCAGAAAAAACGTTCAGCTTTACCGGTCAGGAAACGTATGGCTTCATTCCCACAACCAATGTGAAACTAAAAACATACGTTCTCACAACTTCCAAGGAACCAAATGTGCTAGCTGGGACAGACACAGCTCCAGTGTGTGTGTTGTTTATTGTGTTGTTTATTGTGTTGTTTAGTGTGTTGTTTATTGTGTTGTTTATTGTGTTGTTTAGTGTGTTGTTTATTGTGTTGTTTATTGTGTTGTTTATTGTGTTGTTTATTGTGTTGTTTATTGTGTTGTTTATTGTGTTGTTTATTGTGTTGTTTATTGTGTGTGTGACAGAAACTGGACACCAGTGAATGGAACCTGCCCAGTAATCCCACCTGGAGAGAGAAGAGCAGCACTGCAGCCAGGACACAGCAACATGTAAATATAATACTGTACTATACTATACTATACTATGATACTATATACAGTGGCTTGTGAAAATATTCGCCCCCCTTGGCATTTTTCCTATTTTGTTGCCTTACAATCTGGAATTAAAATTGATTTTTGGGGGGTTTGTATAATTTGATTTACACAACATGCCTACCACTTTGAAGATGCAAAATATGTTTTATTGTGAAACAAACAAGAAAGAAGACAAAAACACAGAAAACTTGAGCGAGCATAACTATTCAGTCAATACTTTATAGAGCCACCTTTTGCAGCAATTACAGCTGCAAGTCTCTTGGGGTATGTCTCTATAAGCTTGGCACATCAAGCCACTGGGACTTTTGCCCATTCTTCAAGGCAAAACTGCTTCAGCTCCTTCAAGTTGGATGGGTTCCGCTGGTGTACAGCAATCTTTAAGTCATACCACAGATTCTCAATTGGATTGAGGTCTGGGCTTTGACTAGGCCATTCCAAGACATTTAAATGTTTCCCCTTAAACCACTCAAGTGTTGCTTTAGCAGTATGCTTAGGGTCATTGTTCTGCTGGAAGGTGAACCTCCGTCCCAGTCTCAAATCTCTGGAAGACTGAAACAGGTTTCCCTCAAGAATTTCTCTGTATTTAGCGCCATTCATCATTCCTTCAATTCTGACCAGTTTCCCAGTCCCTGCCGATTAAAAACATCCCCACAGCATGATGCTGCCGCCACCATGCTTCACTGTGGGGATGGTGTTCTCAGGGTGATGAGAGGTGTTGGGTTTGCACCAGACATAGCGTTTTCCTTGATGGCCAAAAAGCTAGATTTTAGTCTCATCTGACCAGAGTACCTTATTCCATATGTTTGGGGAGTCTCCCACATGCCTTTTGGCAAACACCAAACGTGTTTGCTTCTTTTTTTCTTTAAGCAATGGCTTTTTTCTGGCCACTCTTCCATAAAGCTCAGCTCTGTGGAGTGTACGACTTAAAGTGGTCCTATGGACAGATACTCCAATATCCGCTATGGAGCTTTGCAGCTCCTTCAGGGTTATCTTTTGTCTCTTTGTTGCCTTTCTGATTAATGCCCTCCTTGCCTGGTCCGTGAGTTTTGGTGGGCTGCCCTCTCTTGGCAGGTTTGTTGTGGTGCCATATTCTTTCCATTTTTTTATAATGGATTTAATGGTGCTCCGTGGGATGTTCAAAGTTTCAGATATTTTTTTATAACCCAACCCTGATCTGTACTTCTCCACAACTTTGTCCCTGACCTGTTTGGAGAGCTCCTTGGTCTTCATGGTGCCGCTTGCTTGGTGGTGCCCCTTGCTTAGTGGTGTTGCAGACTCTGGGGCCTTTCAGAACAGGTGTATATATACTGAGATCATGTGACACTTAGATTGCACACAGGTGGACTTTATTTAACTAATTATGTGACTTCTGAAGGTAATTGGTTGCACCAGATCTTATTTAGGGGCTTCATAGCAAAGGGGGTGAATACATATGCACGCACCACTTTTCCATTATTAATTTTTTAGAATTGTTTGAAACAAGTAATTATTTTCATTTCACTTCACCAATTTGGACTATTTTGTGTATGTCCATTACATTACCAAATAAAAACCCATTAAAATGACAGGTTGTAATGCAACAAAATTGGAAAAACGCAAAGGGGGATGAATACTTTTGCAAGGCACTGTAGTGCTTTACATTACACTATATAGAAGAGCAACCCTGCAGCCACGGCACAGCAACAGGCAGGTTAATGTAACTACTAAGCCCACTTCCATCTTTGGATATAAAAATATTTAAAAAAGAAAAACCTTTTCTGCTGTTTAATGTTTCAACTAATTAATTTGGTTGTTATATCCATAACTTTTATTTTATTCTAAGCCAATCAGATGTTTTATTATTCAGTTATTGACAGTTATGTGTAAGTTATCCACTAGTGGCCAATTTCAAAGCTGCAAATAAACTTTTGTGTTGAGGCAACCCTCAGATAAACACAGATATTTTTTGTAATTTCTCAAATAAGTGATCATACTTTATGAAAATTAAGAGATGAATATACTGATATATGCACATGATAGAATATTTCATGAGCATTCATTACTACTTCTTGCCAATTGAAAATAAATCTGTTTTTTCCCATGCTAGCAGTCGTGCCTGCATGCTACAGTCACACAGAAGCAACAGATAAACGATTTCAGGCATTCACAGCTAACATTTGAAATGCATTTAGTGTCATTTTACTGTTAAATGAACTTTGCATTGATATATATAGATGCCATTTTTGTAAATGTGACATTTATCTCAGGTGGGCTTTAAGGGTACAAGGCACTCCCTCTATACAGAGCGTAAATGACAATGAAGAAATGTTGTTCAATATGATCAAGACTAATGTTGCATAATATTTTAGTCTATAGTAAATATTTATTCCCTAAACCATTGGTTTCCAAATATTTTATGAGTAGATTTTGCTATTCAGACTTTTTCACCATAAATCACTGTTATTCCAATTAAACCCAGTATGCTCCTATTAAACCCAGTATGCTCCTATTAAGCCCAGTATGCTCCTATTAAACCCAGTATGCTCCTATTAAGCCCAGTATGCTCCTATTAAACCCAGTATGCTCCTATTAAACCCAGTATGCTCCTATTAAACCCAGTATGCTCCTATTAAGCCCAGTATGCTCCTATTAAGCCCAGTATGCTCCTATTAAACCCAGTATGCTCCTATTAAACCCAGTATGCTCCGATTAAGCCCAGTATGCTCCTATTAAACCCAGTATGCTCCTATTAAGCCCAGTATGCTACTATTAAACCCAGTATGCTCCTATTAAGGCCAGTATGCTCCTATTAAGCCCAGTATGCTCCTATTAAGCCCAGTATGCTCCTATTAAGCCCAGTATGCTCCTATTAAGCCCAGTATGCTCCTATTAAACCCAGTATGCTCCTATTAAGCCCAGTATGCTCCTATTAAGCCCAGTATGCTCCTATTAAACCCAGTATGCTCATATTAAGCCCAGTATGCTCCTATTAAACCCAGTATGCTCATATTAAGCCCAGTATGCTCCTATTAAACCCCAGTATGCTCCTATTAAGCCCAGTATGCTCCTATTAAACCCAGTATGCTCCTATTAAGCCCCAGTATGCTCCTATTAAGCCCCAGTATGCTCCTATTAAGGGCAGTATGCTCCTATTAAGCCCAGTATGCTCCTATTAAGCCCCAGTATGCTCCTATTAAGGGCAGTATGCTCCTATTAAGCCCAGTATGCTCCTATTAAGGCCAGTATGCTCCTATTAAGCCCCAGTATGCTCCTATTAAGCCCAGTATGGTCCTATTAAGCCCAGTATGGTCCTATTAAGCCCCAGTATGGTCCTATTAAGGGCAGTATGCTCATATTAAGCCCAGTATGCTCATATTAAGGCCAGTATGCTCCTATTAAGCCCCAGTATGCTCCTATTAAGCCCAGTATGGTCCTATTAAGCCCAGTATGGTCCTATTAAGCCCAGTATGGTCCTATTAAGCCCAGTATGCTCCTATTAAGCCCAGTATGGTCCTATTAAGCCCAGTATGCTCCTATTAAGCCCAGTATGCTCCTATTAAGCCCAGTATGCTCCTATTAAGCCAGTATGCTCCTATTAAGTGCAGTATGCTCCTAGTAAGCCCAGTATGCTCCTATTAAACCCAGTATGCTCCTATTAAGCCCAGTATGCTCCTATTAAGGGCAGTATGCTCCTATTAAACCCAGTATGCTCCTATTAAACCCAGTATGCTCCTATTAAACCCAGTATGCTCCAATTAAACCCAGTATGCTCCTATTAAGCCCAGTATGCTCCTATTAAACCCAGTATGCTCCTATTAAGCCCAGTATGCTCCTATTAAGCCCAGTATGCTCCTATTAAGCCCCAGTATGCTCCTATTAAGCCCAGTATGCTCCTATTAAGCCCAGTATGGTCCTATTAAACCCAGTATGCTCCTATTAAGCCCAGTATGCTCCAATTAAGCCCAGTATGATCCTATTAAGGCCAGTATGCTCCAATTAAACCCAGTATGCTCCTATTAAGGCCAGTATGCTCCTATTAAACCCAGTATGCTCCAATTAAACCCAGTATGCTCCTATTAAGGCCAGTATGCTCCTATTAAACCCAGTATGCTCCTATTAAACCCAGTATGCTCCTATTAAGCCCAGTATGGTGTCTTTACCAAGATTAGAAACTATTAGAAACTATTAGAAAGCTCTGTTCTCTCTCCAAGACGTCTGGAGTGGACAGGAAGTGGTTGATGCAGAGAGAGTAGAACAAGACCTGGGTTGAGAGACAACAGGGACAGAAGACCTACAGTGGTGGACAAGACGCTAACAAATGAGGGACAAAAAGATGACTATTGGGCGACTACTCATGCACTTTGGGGTGGGGGCATTGTCATATTGTTGTCCTTCATTCATCCAGGTGATTCTGTTTTTTGGTCCACCACCTGTAACTTTTTAATACACAATAGAGAGGGAGATTTGAAACTGTCTTCAGATACACTTTAGGAAGACAAGTTTAATTACTTGACAAGAATAGCTGTACAGCAAATGTAAAAAAAAAACAGCTTTCAGATAATTCATTGAAAGTTGTGTGTGTTATGGTCTTTGTGCATGGCTTCTTCTCCACAGAGGGCCAGTCTGGGTGCAGGTTTGTGTTCTAACCAAGCAATAACACACCTGGTTCAACTAATCATGTCTTGATTGAAGTCTATGATTGGTTGATTAGTTGAATCAGGTGTGTACTGTTTGGCAAGAACAAAAGCCTAAATTCACCTTGATCTCTGTGGATACGATTGGACAACCCCCTGTTATAAGTGCTATTCACATTTTACATAAGAAATGTCAGTTTGTAAGTTGTGAACATTTTGAAAATAATTCAAATGATTCAAATTCAAATAATTCAAATGAGGTGTGCTTATTTGGAACACCCATGGGCTGAAAGGGTACACTCTGTACATTACCCTTAAGCCCAGTCCCGACATTTCACAGATTTGATCAAATACTTGTATGTCTTATTAAAATAAATTGTAAGTAAAGTCATGAAACATCAGGACAGATTCACCTTTCATTTGATCTCCACGTTTCTTACAAGAATTAGGGCAGTATGTTAGAAATGTCTAAACTTAGATTTTGGTGGGCTTAATATCTACACTATATACTACTATACACTATATACTACACATATGATATACTATATACTACTATACACTATATACTACACTATGATACTATATACTACTATACACTATATACTGCACTATGATATACTATATACTATTATACACTATATACTGCACTATGATATACTATATACTACTATACACTATATACTACACTATGATATACTATATACTACACTATGATATACTATGTACTACTATACACTATATACTACACATATGATATACTATATACTACTGTACACTATATACTACACTATGATATACTATATACTACTATACACTATATACTACACTATGATATACTATATACTACTATACACTATATACTACACATATGATATACTATATACTACTATACACTATATACTACACATATGATACTATATACTACTATACACTATATACTACACATATGATACTATATACTACTATACACTATATACTACACATATGATATACTATATACTACTGTACACTATATACTACACTATGATATACTATATACTACTATACACTATATACTACACTATGATATACTATATACTACTATACACTATATACTACACATATGATATACTATATACTACTATACACTATATACTACTATACACTATATACTACACATATGATACTATATACTACTATACACTATATACTACACATATGATATACTATATACTACTATACACTATATACTACACATATGATATACTATATACTACTATACACTATATACTACACATATGATATACTATATACTACTATACACTATATACTACACTATGATATACTATATACTACTATACACTATATACTACAATATAATACTATATACTACTATACACTATATACTACACATATGATATACTATATACTACTATACACTATATACTACACATATGATATACTTTATAGAAGAGCAACATCTCAGTCAGGACACACTACATCCTTTCTACTTCTATGTAATACTATACAACACTACACAGCAGGCACCAAGGCTCAGCCAATCACTGTGTTGTAGACTGAGCCAGCCAATGAGAAGGTCTCTAAGCAGTCCAGCCGGCCCCCGAGGAGCCAACCACAGCCCCCAGAGGAGGAATGTCTCTGCAACAAGAGGAGACAGGAAGGCCCTCCCACAGAGTCCCGCCCCTCCTCCACCTCTCTCCCCCCTTGTCTCCCTTCCCCCTGCCCCACGCCTCTCATTGATGAAGAGATCACCATCACTCTGTTCCCTGAAGGTAGGAGACACACACACACACACACACACACACACACACACACACACACACACACACACACACACACACACACACAGACACACACAGAAACACACCAACCCCCACACACACACACACAGACACAGAAACACACCAACCCACACACACACACACACACACAGACACAGAAACACACCAACCCACACACACACACACACAGAAACACACCAACCCACACACACACACACACACACACACAGACACAGAAACACACCAACCCACACAAACAAAAACACCTTTGTTACACTTCTGTATTCTAGGCTACTGTCCTTACTCCCAAAGTGTGCACTTGTTCACTTCGCTTTACTGATTTGAAAGGAAATGTTTTGTGTTAGGTTGTGTTGTTACTCATTCACCTGTCTGTAATGTGTTCTAGTCTCTGTGCTCTGTGTTATAGTCTCTGTGCTCTGTGTTCTATTCTCTGTGTTCTGTGTTCCAGACTCTGAGATCTGTGTTCTAGTCTCTGTGTTATAAACTATGTGCTCTGTGTTCTAGTCTCTGTGTTCTGTGTTCTAGTCTCTGTGTTCTGTGTTCCAGACACTGTCTTCTGTGTTCCAGACTCTGAGTTCTGTGTTCTAGTTTCTGTGTTCTAGTCTCTGTGTTCTGTGTTCTAGTCTCTTTGATATGTGTTCCAGACTCTGTGCTCTGTCTTCTAGTCTCTGTGTTCTGTGTTCTGTGTTCTGTGTTCTAGTCTCTGTGTTCTGTGTTCTAGTCTTTGTGTACTGTGTTCTAGTCTGTTTTTTGTGTTCTGTGTTCTAGTCTCTGTGGGATCTGATCTAGTCTGTGTTCTGTTTTTAAGTCTGTGTTCTAGTCTATATGTTCTGTATTCTAGCCTCTGTGTTCTGAGTTCAGTCTCTGTGTTCTGTGTTCCAGTCTCTGAGTTCTGTGTTCCACTCTCTGTGTTCTAGACTCTGGGTTTAAATCTCTATGTTCTGTATTCTAGTCTTTGTGTTTTGTGTTCCAGTCTATGTGTTCTGTGTTCTAGTCTCTGTGTTCTAGTCTCTGTGTTCTGTGTTCCATTATCTGTGTTCTGTGTTTTAGTCTCTGTGTTCTGTGTTCCAGACTCTGTCTTCTGTGTTCCAGACTCTGAGTTCTGTGTTCTAGTCTCTTTGTTCTGTGTTCCAGACTCTGAGTTCTGTGTTCTAGTCTCTGTGTTATAAACTCTGTGCTCTGTGTTCTAGTCTCTGTGTTCTGTGTTCTAGTCTCTGTGTTCTGTGTTCCAGACTCTGTCTTCTGTGTTCCAGACTCTGAGTTCTGTGTTCTAGTTTATGTGTTCTAGTCTCTGTGTTCTGTGTTCTAGTCTCTTTGTTCTGTGTTCCAGACTCTGGGTTCTGTGTTCTAGTCTCTGTGTTATAAACTCTGTGCTCTGTGTTCCAGTCTCTGTGTTCTGTGTTCTAGTCTTTGTGTTCTAGTCTCTGTGTTCTGTGTTCCAGACTCTGTCTTCTGTGTTCCAGACTCTGAGTTCTCTGTTCTAGTCTCTGTGTTATAAACTATGTGCTCTGTGTTCTAGTCTCTGTGTTCTGTGTTCTATTCTCTTTGTTCTGTGTTCCAGACTCTGAGTTCTGTGTTCTAGTCTCTGTGTTATAAACTCTGTGCTCTGTGTTCTAGTCTCTGTGTTCTGTGTTCTAATCTCTGTGTTCTGTGTTCTAGTTTTTGTGTTCTAGTCCTGTGTTCTGTGGTTTAGTCTCTTTGTTCTGGTCTTTGTGTTCACTGTTCTAGTCTCTGTGTACTGTGTTCTAGTCTGTTTGTTGTGTTCTGTGTTCTAGTCTCTGTGGGATCTGATCTAGTCTGTGTTATGTGTTCAAGTCTGTGTTCTAGTCTATGTGTTCTGTATTTTAGCCTCTGTGTTCTGTGTTCAGTCTCTGTGTTCTGTGTTCCAGTCTCTGAGTTCTGTGTTCCACTCTCTGTGTTCTAGATTCTGGGTTTTAATCTCTATGTTCTGTGTTCTAATCTCGGTATACTGAAATCGAGTCTTTGTGTTCTAGTCTCTGTATTCTATGTTCTAGACTCTGTGGGCTGTGTTCTACTCTCTATGTTTTGTGTTCCAGTCTCTGTGTTCTGTTTTCTATTCTTTGTGTTTTGTGTTCCAGTCTATGTGTTCTGTGTTATAGTCTCTGTGTTCTGTGTTTCAGTCTCTGTGTTTTAGTCCTTGTGTTCTGTGATACAGTATCTGTGTTCTGTGTTCTAGTTCTCAGTTTTCTGTGCTCTAATCTCTGTGTTCTTTGTTCTGGTCTCTGCGTTCTGTGCTCCAATCTCTGTGTTCTAGTCCCTTTGTTCTGTGTTCTAGTCTCTGTGTTCTGTGTTCTGTGTTCCAGTCTCTGTGTTTCAATCTCTACATTCTGTGTTCTAGTCTCTGTGTTCTGTGTTCCAGTCTCTGTGTTCTGTGTTCTAGTTTTTGTGTTCTAGTCTCTGTGTTCTGTGGTTTAGTCTCTTTGTTCTAGTCTTTGTGTTCAGTGTTCTAGTCTTTGTTTTCTGTGTTCTAGTCTCTGTGTTCTGTGGTTTAGTCTCTTTGTTCTAGTCTTTGTGTTCACTGTTCTAGTCTTTGTGTTCTGTGTCCTAGTCTCTGTGTACTGTGTTCTAGTCTGTTTGTTGTGTTCTGTGTTCTAGTCTCTGTGGGATCTGATCTAGTCTGTGTTATGTGTTCAAGTCTGTGTTCTAGTCTATGTGTTCTGTATTTTAGCCTCTGTGTTCTGTGTTCAGTCTCTGTGTTCTGTGTTCCAGTCTCTGAGTTCTGTGTTCCACTCTCTGTGTTCTAGATTCTGGGTTTTAATCTCTTTGTTCTGTGTTCTAATCTCGGTATACTGAAATCGAGTCTTTGTGTTCTAGTCTCTGTATTCTATGTTCTAGACTCTGTGGGCTGTGTCCTAGTCTCTATGTTTTGTGTTCCAGTCTCTGTGTTCTGTTTTCTATTCTTTGTGTTTTGTGTTCCAGTCAATGTGTTCTGTGTTCTAGTCTCTGTGTTCTGTGTTCCAGTCTCTGTGTTATAGTCTCTGTGTTCTGTGTTTCAGTCTCTGTGATTTAGTCCTTGTGTTCTGTGGTCCAGTATCTGAGTTCTGTGTTCTAGTTCTCGGTTTTCTGTGCTCTAATCTCTGTGTTCTTTGTTCTGGTCCCTGTGTTCTGTGCTCCAATCTCTGTGTTCTAGTCTCTGAGTTCTGTGTTCTGTGTTCCAGTCTCTGTGTTTCAATCTCTACATTCTGTGTTCTTGTCTCTGTGTTCTAGTTTATGTGTTCTAGTCTCTGTGTTCTGTGTTCTAGTCTCTTTGTTCTGTGTTCCAGACTCTGGGTTCTGTGTTCTAGTCTCTGTGTTATAAACTCTGTGCTCTGTGTTCCAGTCTCTGTGTTCTGTGTTCTAGTCTTTGTGTTCTAGTCTCTGTGTTCTGTGTTCCAGACTCTGTCTTCTGTGTTCCAGACTCTGAGTTCTCTGTTCTAGTCTCTGTGTTATAAACTATGTGCTCTGTGTTCTAGTCTCTGTGTTCTGTGTTCTATTCTCTTTGTTCTGTGTTCCAGACTCTGAGTTCTGTGTTCTAGTCTCTGTGTTATAAACTCTGTGCTCTGTGTTCTAGTCTCTGTGTTCTGTGTTCTAATCTCTGTGTTCTGTGTTCTAGTTTTTGTGTTCTAGTCCTGTGTTCTGTGGTTTAGTCTCTTTGTTCTGGTCTTTGTGTTCACTGTTCTAGTCTCTGTGTACTGTGTTCTAGTCTGTTTGTTGTGTTCTGTGTTCTAGTCTCTGTGGGATCTGATCTAGTCTGTGTTATGTGTTCAAGTCTGTGTTCTAGTCTATGTGTTCTGTATTTTAGCCTCTGTGTTCTGTGTTCAGTCTCTGTGTTCTGTGTTCCAGTCTCTGAGTTCTGTGTTCCACTCTCTGTGTTCTAGATTCTGGGTTTTAATCTCTATGTTCTGTGTTCTAATCTCGGTATACTGAAATCGAGTCTTTGTGTTCTAGTCTCTGTATTCTATGTTCTAGACTCTGTGGGCTGTGTTCTACTCTCTATGTTTTGTGTTCCAGTCTCTGTGTTCTGTTTTCTATTCTTTGTGTTTTGTGTTCCAGTCTATGTGTTCTGTGTTATAGTCTCTGTGTTCTGTGTTTCAGTCTCTGTGTTTTAGTCCTTGTGTTCTGTGATACAGTATCTGTGTTCTGTGTTCTAGTTCTCAGTTTTCTGTGCTCTAATCTCTGTGTTCTTTGTTCTGGTCTCTGCGTTCTGTGCTCCAATCTCTGTGTTCTAGTCCCTTTGTTCTGTGTTCTAGTCTCTGTGTTCTGTGTTCTGTGTTCCAGTCTCTGTGTTTCAATCTCTACATTCTGTGTTCTAGTCTCTGTGTTCTGTGTTCCAGTCTCTGTGTTCTGTGTTCTAGTTTTTGTGTTCTAGTCTCTGTGTTCTGTGGTTTAGTCTCTTTGTTCTAGTCTTTGTGTTCAGTGTTCTAGTCTTTGTTTTCTGTGTTCTAGTCTCTGTGTTCTGTGGTTTAGTCTCTTTGTTCTAGTCTTTGTGTTCACTGTTCTAGTCTTTGTGTTCTGTGTTCTAGTCTCTGTGTACTGTGTTCTAGTCTGTTTGTTGTGTTCTGTGTTCTAGTCTCTGTGGGATCTGATCTAGTCTGTGTTATGTGTTCAAGTCTGTGTTCTAGTCTATGTGTTCTGTATTTTAGCCTCTGTGTTCTGTGTTCAGTCTCTGTGTTCTGTGTTCCAGTCTCTGAGTTCTGTGTTCCACTCTCTGTGTTCTAGATTCTGGGTTTTAATCTCTTTGTTCTGTGTTCTAATCTCGGTATACTGAAATCGAGTCTTTGTGTTCTAGTCTCTGTATTCTATGTTCTAGACTCTGTGGGCTGTGTCCTAGTCTCTATGTTTTGTGTTCCAGTCTCTGTGTTCTGTTTTCTATTCTTTGTGTTTTGTGTTCCAGTCAATGTGTTCTGTGTTCTAGTCTCTGTGTTCTGTGTTCCAGTCTCTGTGTTATAGTCTCTGTGTTCTGTGTTTCAGTCTCTGTGATTTAGTCCTTGTGTTCTGTGGTCCAGTATCTGAGTTCTGTGTTCTAGTTCTCGGTTTTCTGTGCTCTAATCTCTGTGTTCTTTGTTCTGGTCCCTGTGTTCTGTGCTCCAATCTCTGTGTTCTAGTCTCTGAGTTCTGTGTTCTGTGTTCCAGTCTCTGTGTTTCAATCTCTACATTCTGTGTTCTTGTCTCTGTGTTCTAGTCTCTGTGTTCTGTGTTCCAGTCTCTGTGTTCTGTGATCTAATCTCTGTGTTCTGTGTTCCAGTCTCTGTGTTCTATTATCTGTGTTTCAATCTCTGTGTTCTGTGTTCCAGTCTCTGTGTTTTAGTATCTGTGTTTCAATCTCTGTGTTCTGTGTTCCAGTCCTTGTGTTCTAGTATCTGTGTTTCAGTCTCTGTGTTCTGTGTTCCAGTCTCTGTGTTCTGTGTTCTAGTCTTTATGTTCTGTTTTCTGGTCTCTGGGTTCTGTGTTCTAGTCTCTGTATTTTGTGTTCTGTGTTGTAGTCTCTGTGTTCTGTGTTCTAGCCTATGTGTTTTAGTCTCTGTGTTCTGTGTTCCATTCTCTGTGTTCTGTGTTCTAGTCTTTGTGTTTTGTGTTCTAGTCTTGGTGTTCTGTGTTCTCTTCTCTGTGTTCTGTGTTTTAGTCTCTGTGATTTGTGTTCTAGTCTCTGTGTTCTAGTCTCTGTGTTCTGTGGTCTAGTCTCTGTGTTCAGTGTTCTAGTCTCTGTCTTTTTGTCTCTGTATTTTGTGTTCTGTGTTCTACTCTTTGTGTTCTGTGATTTATTCTTGTGTTCTAGTCTGTGTTTTAATCTCTATGTTTTGTTTTCTAGTCTCTGTATTCTGTGTTCTAGTCTCTGCGTTCTGTGTTCTAGTCTTCGTGTTCTGTGTTCTATTCTCTGTGTTCTGTGTTCTAGTTTCTGTGTTCTGTGTTCAAGTCTCTGTGTTCCGTGTTCTAGTGTCTGTGTTTTGTGTTCCAGTCTTTGTGTTCTGTGTTCTAGTCACTGTGTTATATTCTATGTGTTTTGTGTTCTGGTCTCTGTGTTCTGTGTTGTTGTCTCTGTGTTCTGTGTTCTAGTCTGTATTCTGTGTTATAGTCTCTGTGTTCTATTCTATGTGTTCTGTGTTCTAGTCTCTGTGTTCTGTGTTCTAGTCTCTGTTCTAGTCTCTTTGTTCTGTGTTCTAGTCTCTGTTCTAGTCTCTTTGTTCTGTGTTCTAGTCTATGGGTTCTAGTCTCTATGTTCTGTGTTCTAGTCTCTGTTCTAGTCTCTTTGTTCTGTGTTCCAGTCTCTGTGTTTGGGGACAGAGAGCTGGTCCATCTCGCACCTCCTAAAAGCTCTGCCTCCAAGCTGTGTGACGCTGCCCCCTTGCCACGCCTCTTGGATCCAACCAGAGAAGGCCAGGTCAGACTGGTCAAACTCTTCAGAACGTTGTTTGCTCTGTACCATTTCAATTCCAGTTAATTCAGAAAGGAAATCAAATTCCAATTCCACATTTTCCTCTTTGAAAAGCATTGAAGGGAACTGGAATTGGAGTTTCAGTGTACTTCCGGAATTGACCCCAACCATGCTCATTATCCCTAAAATCTTTATTAACAGATGAGTTGATGTAACAGCTAAAGCCTAATTTATACCCTACGTATGTAGGCAATGCAAGAACAGAGTTAGCAATGCAAAATGGCCATCCTGTGTACGATCCTGCGATACTGCATCGAGTTACAAATTGTTGGACTGCACACGTTTGTGTATTTTTGCTACGCAACTGCACAGGATGGCCATTTTCATAGATAAATGTAGTTGTTGCATCCATCTGTATCTATGTCGATATATATATATATATGCAACTATATCGATGTTGCAGTTTTCTCCAAAATGATTCATTAATGTTCAGTCTGAGGTCACCACTGTATTCTTTAGTGTCCAGCTCCTGCCTCATGTTGCCACTCTCTGTTCAGGTCCGTCCAGTCCATCCACCACACGCGCTCAGAACCACACACTCCGATGGGGCGGAACTCGACAACAGCCACCTCCACGACGACGATGACGGTTGTCACGATGACCACGTTCACCATCTTCGCCATGGCAATAATGACCGGCTAAAGAAGCTGCAGACGTTCTACTCCTCGGAGACGAAGGGCGGAGTCTCTATATCTCCCAGAATGATCCTGGAGACCACGGAGCCACGCCCCTCGGACAGAGAACACCTGGCAGGCGCCATGGAAATGGCCCAAACTGCCCCGCCCCCTCTCCCCCAGCTACGGAATGCTGGGCTGAAGGAGGGAGGAGGGGGAGGAGGGGGGAGGAAGGTCACATGGGTGGGCCACATGGTGCGGCCGCAGGGCCCCACGGGGCTCCTGGTCAACGGGTCCAAACCCCCGGCCTTCCCCTCCCAGAGACAGCATGCTCTGGTCATCAAGAGCCTTCGCCAGGAGAGGGGGAGGAGAGGAGGAGGAGGAGATAGAGAAGGAGGAGGGGGAAGAGGAGGAGGGATGAGTGGAGGAGTGAAGCGTAACTCTGTTCAGCTGCGTCAGTCCTTACAGCGTCGAGTAGCTGACCTGAACCTCCCTCTGCTCCCAGCAGCCCAGCAGAGACCCTACTGACCTAAGACCCTAACCCTGCTGACCTACTGACCTACTGACCTACAGAGACCCTGCTGACCTACTGACCTACTGACCTACTGACCTACAGAGACCCTACTGACCTACATAGATCCTACTGACCTACAGAGACCCTGCTGACCTACTGACCTACTGACCTACTGACCTACAGACCTACAGAGACCTTACTGACCTACTGAGACCCTGCTGACCTACAGAGACCCTACTGACCTACAGAGACCCTGCTGACCTACTGACCTACTGACCTACAGAGACCTTACTGACCTACTAACCTACAGAGACCCTGCTGACCTGCTGACCTACAGAGACCCTGCTGACCTACTGACCTACTGACCTACAGAGACCTTACTGACCTACTGACCTGCTGACCTACAGAGACCCTGCTAACCTACTGACCTACTGACCTACAGAGACCCTGCTGACCTGCTGACCTACAGAGACCCTGCTAACCTACTGACCTACTGACCTACAGAGACCCTGCTGACCTGCTGACCTACAGAGACCCTGCTGACCTACTGACCTACAGACCTACAGAGACCCTGCTGACCTACAGAGACCCTGCTGACCTACTGACCTACAGAGACCCTGCTGACCTACAGAGACCCTACTGACTCTGGTGACTAGGGGGTTAATCACTCTACAAAGTCCAAAACGTGTCCATGTCCGCACAGCCGCGTTGTAGAATATTGGACCGTTGGCTTTCATACTTTTCGAATTCTAAGCACGTGTCAAGGAATTCCACTATCCGTCAACACGTTCACATTAATAGAAGCACGTGGAGCCACATTGATATGGTACAACGGGCCGCAGGACTATCGCGGATCTGTGACTGTGAACTCTGAATTGCGCTTCAGGAAGAGGGGGAGTGAGGAGGTGAACACAGAGACCCTGGTGAACCTGGTGACTAGGCTAGGAAGAGAACCAGATGTCAAACAGCTACTGGTTTATAGTGCCAAAGGATTACAGTTCACCATGAACAAGGCGCACTTATGTGATGTCATCGGGTGGAACCAGGTAGAACGTTCCATAGCATTATCACGGTGCTGTATGGGTTAACTCTCATAATAAGTCTCTAGAGTACCATCACAGTACTGAATGGGTTAACTCTCACTCTCATTATCAGTCTCTTTATTAACATTTGTTTTTACTCTATTCACTGAACTGTATTCACATTTTTTACTCCCATAAAAACAGACAATGTGTATTTCTCTTATTCTGGATGATTATATTATGATACGACTATTACATATCTCTCTCCCTCCATCTCTGTGACATTAATAATGTGTGTAGACTACTGCCAGTGGTAACAGTGGGTATGGAGCAGGTATTGAGGTAGACTACAGCCAGAGGTAACAGTGGGTATGGAGCAGGTTTAGAGGTAGACTACAGCCAGTGGTAACAGTGGGAATGGAGCAGGTATAGAGGTAGACTACAGCCAGAGGTAACAGTGGGTATGGAGCAGGTATAGAGGTAGACTACAGCCAGAGGTAACAGTGGGAATGGAGCAGGTATAGAGGTAGACTACAGCCAGTGGTAACAGTGGGTATGGAGCAGGTATAGAGGTAGACTACAGCCAGAGGGTATGGAGCAGGTATGGAGGTAGACTACAGCCAGTGGTAACAGTGGGTATAGAGCAGGTATAGAGGTAGACTACAGCCAGTGGTAACAGTGGGAATGGAGCAGGTATAGAGGTAGACTACTGCCAGAGGTAACAGTGGGTATGGAGCAGGTATAGAGGTAGACTACAGCCAGAGGTAACAGTAGGTATGGAGCAGGTATAGAGGTAGACTACAGCCAGAGGTAACAGTGGGTATGCAGCAGGTATAGAGGTAGACTACAGCCAGTGGTAACAGTGGGTATGGAGCAGGTATAGAGGTAGACTACAGCCAGTGGTAACAGTGGGTATGGAGCAGGTATAGAGGTAGACTACAGCCAGAGGGTATGGAGCAGGTATGGAGGTAGACTACAGCCAGTGGTAACAGTGGGTATAGAGCAGGTATAGAGGTAGACTACAGCCAGTGGTAACAGTGGGAATGGAGCAGGTATAGAGGTAGACTACTGCCAGAGGTAACAGTGGGTATGGAGCAGGTATAGAGGTAGACTACAGCCAGAGGTAACAGTAGGTATGGAGCAGGTATAGAGGTAGACTACAGCCAGAGGTAACAGTGGGTATGGAGCAGGTATAGAGGTAGACTACAGCCAGAGGTAACAGTGGGTATGCAGCAGGTATAGAGGTAGACTACAGCCAGTGGTAACAGTGGGTATGGAGCAGGTATAGAGGTAGACTACTGCCAGAGGTAACAGTGGGTATGGAGCAGGTATAGAGGTAGACTACAGCCAGAGGTAACAGTGGGTATGGAGCAGGTATAGAGGTAGACTACAGCCAGAGGTAACAGTGGGTATGGAGCAGGTATAGAGGTAGACTACAGCCAGTGGTAACAGTTGGTATGGAGCAGGTATAGAGGTAGACTACAGCCAGTGGTAACAGTGGGAATGGAGCAGGCATAGAGGTAGACTAGAGAGAATAAGAGCACTTCCTCCCAGCTACCCACTGCACTGAGGCTAGGAAACACCATCACCACCGATAAATCTACAATAATCGAGAATTTCAAAAAGCATTTTGCTACGGCTGGCCATGCTTTCCACCTGGCTACCCCTACCAGCTCTGCACCCTCCGCTGCAACTTGCCCATGCCCCCCCTGCTTCTCCTTCACCCAAATTCAGATAGCTGATGTCCTGAAAGAGCTGCTAAATCTGGACTCCTACAAATCAGCTGGGCTAGACAATCTGGACCCTTTCTTTCTAAAACTAGCCGCCGAAATTGTCGCAACCCCTATTACTAGCCTGTTCAACCTCTGTTTCGTATTGTCTGAGATCCCCAGAGATTGGAAAGCTGCCGTGGTCATCCCTCTCTTCAAAGGGGGTGACACTCTAGATCCAAACTGTTACAGACCTATATCCATCCTGCCCTGCCTTTCAAAAGTATTTGAAAGCCAAGTTAACAAACAGATCACCGACCATTTCGATTCGCACTGTACCTTCTCCGCTATGCAATCTGGTTTCCGAGCTGGTCATGGGTGCACCTCAGCCACGCTCAAGGTCCTAAACGATATTATAACCGCGATCGATAATAGACAGTATTGTGCAGCCGTCTTCATCGACTCTGTCAATCACTGCATTCTTATTGGCAGACTAAATAGCCTTGGTTTCTTAAATGACTGCCTCGCCTGGTTCACCAACTACTTCTCAGATAGAATTCAATGTGTCAAATCGGAGGGCCTGTTGTCTGGACCTCTGGCAGTCTCTGTGGGGGTGCCACAGAGTTCAATTCTTGGGCCGACTCTATTCTCTGTGTATATCAATGATGTCGCTCTTGCTGCTGGTGACTCTCAGATCCACCTCTACATTTTAGTCATTTAGCAGACGCTCTTATCCAGAGCGACTTACAGTTAGTGCATACATTATTCTTTTTTTTTCTTTTTTTTTTCATACTGGCCCCCCGTGGGATGCGAACCCACAACCCTGGCGTTGCAAACGCCATGCTCTACCAACTGAGCTACCTCCCTGCCGGCCATTCCCTCCCCTACCCTGGACGACGCTGGGCCAATTGTGCACCGCCCCATTGGTCTCCCGGTTGCGGCCGGCTACAGCAGAGCCTGGATTCGAACCAGGATCTCTAGTGGCACAGCCTTAGACCACTGCGCCACTCGGGAGGTACACAGACGACACCATTTTGTATACATCTGGCCCTTCATTGGACACTGTGTTAACAAACCTCCAAACGAGCTTCAACGCCATACAACACTCCTTCCGTGGCCTCCAACTGCTCTTAAACGCTAGTAAAACTAAATGCATGCTCTTCAATCGAACGCTGCTGGCACCCGCCCGCCCGACTAGAATCACTACTCTCGGCGGGTCTGACTTGGAATATGTGGACAACTACAAATACCTAGGTGTCTGGTTAGACTGTAAACTCTCCTTCCAGACTCACATTAAGCATCTCCAATCCAAAGTTAAATCTAGAATCGGCTTCCTATTTCGCAACAAAGCCTCCTTCACTCATGCTGCCAAACATGCCCTCGTAAAACTGACTATCCTACCGATCCTTGACTTCAGTGATGTCATTTACAAAATAGCTTCCAACACTCTACTCAGCAAATTGGATGTAGTCTATCACAGTGCCATCCGTTTTGTCACCAAAGCCCCATATACTACCCACTATTGTGACCTGTACGCTCTCGTTGGCTGGCCCTCACTACATATTAGTCGCCAAACCCACTGGCTCCAGGTCATCTATAAATCACTTCTAGGCAAATCCCCGCAGGTATATCTCACTGGTCATCCCCAAAGCCAACACCTCCTTTGGCCGCCATTCCTTCCAGTTCTCTGCTGCAAATGACTGGAACGAACTGCAAAAATCTCTGAAGCTGGAGACTCTTATCTCCCTCACTAACTTGATGCATCAGTTGTCAGAGCACCTTACCGATCACTGCACCTGTACACAGCCCTTCTGTAATTAGCCCACCCAACTACCTCATCCCCATATTGTTATTTACATTGTAATTTATTTTGCTCATTTGCACCCCAGTATCTCTATTTGCACATCATCTTCTGCACATCTATCACTCCAGTGTTAATACTAAATTGTAATTATTTTGCACTATGGCCTATTTATTGCCTTACCTCCATAACTTACTACATTTGCACACACTGTATATATATTTTCTGCTGTCAAATCAAATCAAATCAATCAAATCACATTTTAATTGCCACATGTGCCGAATACAACAGGCGTAGACATTACCGTGAAATGCTTACTTACAAGCCCTTAACCAACAGTGCATTTATTTCTTAATAAAAAAGTAAAATAAAACAACAACAAAAAAAAAGTGTAGAGAAAAAAAGAGCAGAAGTAAAATAAAATAACAGTAGGGAGGCTATATATACAGGGGGGTACCGGTGCAGAGTCAATGTGCGGGGGCACCGGCTAGTTGAGGTAGTTGAAGTAATATGTACATGTGGGTAGAGTTAAAGTGACTATGCATAAATAATTAACAGAGTAGCAGCAGCGTAAAAAGATGGAGTGGTGGGGCAGTGCAAATAGTCCGGGTAGCCATGATTAGCTGTTCAGGAGTCTTATGGCTTGGGGGTAGAAGCTGTTGAGAAGCCTTTTGGACCTAGACTTGGCACTCCGGTACCGCTTGCCGTGCGGTAGCAGAGAGAACAGTCTATGACTAGGGTGGCTGGAGTCTTTGACAGTTTTGAGGGCCTTCCTCTGACACCGCCTGGTATAGAGGTCCTGGATGGCAGGAAGCTCGGCCCCAGTGATGTACTACCCTCTGTAGTGCCGAGCAGGTTGAGAGGGTATGGAGCTGGTGTAGAGGTAGACTGGTAGATCAGTGACTTCGGGGGAATCTGGTTGCTGCTTCGAGCTCTTAAATTATTCAATAGTTGTATTTGATCCTGTGTGTGTGTGTGTGTGTGTGTGTGTGTGTGTGTGTGTGTGTGTGTGTGTGTGTGGACAGATTGAGCGTATTCAGGTGTATCACCCCCCCATGTACTAGCTGCTGCTACTTAACACTACTTAACCCTAAACACTCTAGAAATAGCATTTGACCTTGTGGGGACTAACAACATTTCCCCAGTTAGTCACATGTTTGTTTGTTTACTCTTCGTGTGAACTTCTGGTCCCCACAAGTGTAGTTAAACACGTCCACACACACGCACACACACACACACACACACTCAGAATCAGAGGTAGATTAGTAAAGGGTAGTGTTGTTGTTGAATGAAGGTATGGAGGTAATGGTAATTCAGGTATGGAAACTTAATCAATTATGAATGACTCATTCGGGGATGTCACCATGGATACCATGGATCATTACTGCAACACGGTCAGTCTTAATGCTGCTAATAGAAAAACAAATGTTTTTTTAAACAATGATGTGTATCAAATGGATCAGCTGGCAAACAGAGTCAAACCAAAATACCCCAAAATCAACGTGAATATATAGGCTCAGTCTCCAACTAAAGAAAAGTTCAGTCTCAAAATTCAAGAAATTAAAAAAACTAGCAAATATCCAAATAATTCAGCCGCATTAAATAAAATATGGATATATTTGACCAGTTCAGTTGTTAGTCTGTGTAAGTGGACCTTATGCTGCGTTCGTAACCAAGTGGGAGGTGGGGATTTACCAGTTGTGACGTCGTAAATACCAGTTAGATGCATTCACATGCTTTGGACTAATGGCCAACAAGCTGCGTAAACCATTAACTAAAAGTACAGCTATCAGCTGAACATATAGATTGCTTTTTATAAATAATGTTTTGTTGTTGCATTTAACTGCTGTAAATGCTGTTATCAAGGTAATTTCCTTAGTAGGTGACGTCAGAGGTCAACAGTAATGACCAGTTTGAGGGCCGTTCAAGTGGATTTTTCCCTGTCATATGTGGTAAATTCCCACTTTCCGCAGCATCATAAATAGCCTTACACACGTTGGTCCACTAAAGGAAACTTCTCTTGATCATCAATACAGTATCTCTTCACCCTTACACTGGTGGGAACTGGCAGATGTGGATACATTGAAATGTTTCCTACAGAAAAAATATGAAAATCATAACCATGGTAGCAATTGAAAGGGAACAGTTTGGAGATGATGGGGAAATTATTAGGTGAGGACACATTTATATTTACATTTACGTCATTTAGCAGACGCTCTTATCCAGAGCGACTTACAAATTGGTGCATTCACCAAATAGCCAGTAGTACAACCACTTTCCAATTTTTTTTTTTTTTTTTTTTTTTTGGGGGGGGGTTGGGGGGGGGTAGAAGGATTACTTTATCCTATCCCAGGTATTCCTTAAAGAGGTGGGGTTTCAAATGTCTCCGGAAGGTGGTGAGTGACTCCGCTGTCCTGGCGTCGTGAGGGAGCTTGTTCCACCATTGGGGTGCCAGAGCAGCGAACAGTTTTGACTGGGCTGAGCGGGAACTATGCTTCCGCAGAGGAAGGGGAGCCAGCAGGCCAGAGGTGGATGAACGCAATGCCCTCGTTTGGGTGTAGGGACTGATCAGAGCCTGAAGGTACGGAGGTGCCGTTCCCCTCACAGCTCCATAGGCAAGCACCATGGTCTTGTAACGGATGCGAGCTTCAACTGGAAGCCAGTGGAGTGTGCGGAGGAGGGGGGTGACGTGAGAGAACTTGGGAAGGTTGAACACCAGACGGGCTGCGGCATTCTGGATGAGTTGTAGGGGTTTAATGGCACAGGCAGGGAGCCCAGCCAACAGCGAGTTGCAGTAATCCAGACGGGAGATGACAAGTGCCTGGATTAGGACCTGTGCCGCTTCCTGTGTAAGGCAGGGTCGTACTCTCCGAATGTTGTAGAGCATGAACCTGCAGGATCGGGTCACCGCCTTGATGTTAGCGGAGAACGACAGGTTGTTGTCCAGGGTCACGCCAAGGCTCTTCGCACTCTGGGAGGAGGACACAATGGAGTTGTCAACCGTGATGGCGAGATCATGGAACGGGCAGTCCTTCCCCGGGAGGAAGAGCAGCTCCGTCTTGCCAGGGTTCAGCTTGAGGTGGTGATCCGTCATCCATACTGATATGTCTGCCAGACATGCAGAGATGCGATTCGCCACCTGGTTATCAGAAGGGGGAAAGGAGAAGATTAGTTGTGTATCGTCAGCGTAGCAATGATAGGAGAGGCCATGTGAGGATATGACAGAGCCAAGTGACTTGGTGTATAGGGAGAAAAGGAGAGGGCCTAGAACTGAGCCCTGGGGGACACCAGTGGTGAGAGCACGTGGTGCGGAGACAGCTTCTCGCCACGCCACTTGGTAGGAGCGACCGGTCAGGTAGGACGCAATCCAGGAGTGAGCCGCGCCGGAGATGCCCAGCTCGGAGAGGGTGGAGAGGAGGATCTGATGGTTCACAGTATCAAAGGCAGCAGACAGGTCTAGAAGGACAAGAGCAGAGGAGAGAGAGTTAGCTTTAGCAGTGCGGAGAGCCTCCGTGACACAGAGAAGAGCAGTCTCAGTTGAATGACCAGTCCTGAAACCTGACTGGTTTGGATCAAGAAGGTCATTCTGAGAGAGATAGCAAGAGAGTTGGCTAAAGACGGCACGCTCAATAGTTTTGGAAAGAAAAGAAAGAAGGGATACTGGTCTGTAGTTGTTGACATCAGTGGGATCGAGTGTTGGTTTTTTGAGAAGGGGTGCAACTCTCGCTCTCTTGAAGACGGAAGGGACATAGCCAGCGGTCAAGGATGAGTTGATCAGCGAGGTGAGGTAGGGGAGAAGGTCACCGGAGATGGTCTGGAGAAGAGAGGAGGGGATGGGGTCAAGCGGGCAGGTTGTTGGGCGGCCTGCAGTCACAAGTCGCAAGATTTTATCTGGAGAGAGAGGGGAGAAAGAAGTCAAAGCATAGGGTAGGGCAGTGTGAGCAGGACCAGCAGTGTCATTAGACTTAACAAATGAGGATCGGATGTCGTCAACCTTCTTTTCAAAGTGGTTGACGAAGTCATCCACAGAGAGGGAGGGGGGGGGGAGGATTCAGCAGTGAGGAGAATGTGGCAAAGAGCTTCCTAGGGTTAGAGGCAGATGCTTGGAATTTAGAGTGGTAGAAAGTGGCCTTAGCAGCAGAAACAGATGAAGAAAATGTAGAGAGGAGGGAGTGAAAAGATGCCAGGTCGGCAGGGAGTTTAGTTTTCTTCCATTTCCGCTCAGCTGCCCGGAGCTCTGTTCTGTGAGCTCGCAATGAGTCATCAAGCCACGGAGCTGGAGGGGAGGACCAAGCCGGCCGGGAGGATAGGGGACACAGGGAGTCAAAGGATGCAGAAAGGGAGGAGAGGAGGGTTGAGGAGGCAGAATCAGGAGATTGGAGGGAGAAGGATTGAGCAGAGGGAAGAGATGATAGGATGGAAGAGGAGAGAGTAGTGGGAGAGAGAGAGCGAAGGTTGCGGCGGCGCGTTACCATCTGTGTAGGGGCAGAGTGAGTAGTGTTGGAGGAGAGCGAGAGAGAAAAGGATACAAAGTAGTGGTCGGAGACATGGAGGGGAGTTGCAGTGAGATTAGTAGAAGAGCAACATCTAGTAAAGATGAAGTCAAGCGTATTGCCTGCCTTGTGAGTAGGGGGGGACGGTGAGAGGGTGAGGTCAAAAGAGGAGAGGAGTGGAAAGAAGGAGGCAGAGAGAAATGAGTCAAATGTAGACGTAGGGAGGTTGAAATCCCCCAAAACTGTGAGGGGTGAGCCATCCTCAGGAAAGGAACTTATCAAGGCGTCAAGCTCATTGATGAACTCTCCAAGGGAACCTGGAGGGCGATAGATGACAATGATATTAAGCTTAAATGGGCTAGTGACTGTGACAGCGTGGAATTCAAATGAGGAGATAGACAGATGGGTTAGGGGAAAAATTGAGAATGACCACTTGGGAGAGATGAGGATTCCTGTGCCACCACCCCTCTGACCAAATTCTCTCGGGGTATGCGAGAACACATGGTCAGACGAGGAGAGAGCAGTAGGAGTAGCAGTGTTTTCAGTGGTAATCCATGTTTCCGTCAGCGCCAGGAAGTCGAGGGACTGGAGGGTAGCATAGGCTGGGATGAAGTCAGCCTTGTTGGCAGCAGAACGGCAGTTCCAGAGGCTGCCTGAGACCTGGAACTCCTGGTGTGTGGTGCGTGCAGGGACCACCAGGTTAGAGAGGCAGCAGCCACGCGGTGTGAGGCGTTTGTGTAGCCTGTGCGGAGAGGAGAGAACAGGGATAGGCAGAGGCATAGTTGACAGGCTGTAGCAGATGGCTACAATAATGCAGAGGAGATCGGAATGAAATGAACTAAACATCTGGGAAAGGAGAGAGCAGGGCCTCCCTCACCAAAAAAATATAACTCTCCCAACTTCCACCTCAGAAACTATAATTGTTTCACTGAACCACCCGAATAAAACTCTCCCAACTTCCACTTTAGAAATTAGAATTGTTGTAAACTACAGCGGTTCAATGTTTCAAGGAATAGACTCAACTTACTTTATTCAGCTAACTAACTATGACGCCATAGCTAACTAGCATGCTAGCATCCAATAACACACAGTTTAGCACCAATACTTGGTTACAACAAACTACCAATAGTGTGTTAACATACTAAACAGATAATTCGTGTCCGTGTCTAGTTCTTTCATAACGCAGCAATAAATAAACGTTGGCTAGCTAGCACAAAGATATTGTATTTAGCTACTACAGTACAGCTAGCTGGCAGTGTTGGCTAGCTAGCAATGGCCGCTGTGCTGACCCTGCTTGAAAAACGGCGTCGCTGCGAACGAACGTAGCTGGCCAAAAGGACACCGTACCTAGTTGCTACCGTTGCTAATAGCTACTCGCCAGCCAGTCAGGAGGTGAGTTAGCCAGCTAGCTTCGTGCCACACCCGGCACTGCCGAATACAAAAGTAACCTACAATAACTACATACAACAACTACCCACAACAACCCACGATGCCCAGCTACAATACCCAACTACAATCCAAATACATAGTTTAAGCCCTACTCGACAAAGCCCAAGCTATGCATAAAGCCAAACTTACCCGACGCCAGCTGTCTGGGTGGTTTTCTGCAATCAGTAGCTGTAATTAAGTACACTAGCTACTAACTACCTAACGTTAATGCTTCAGATAATGAGGTTAGAAAAACAGCTGAATGGTAGGTAGCTAGCTGGCTTAATTACAGGTACTCTTAAGCGTGAAATAACATTGGAAACAACTATCCACCGTTGCTAAAAGTTACCAGTAGCTACCCGCTAGCTAGCTAGCTCTATCGGTTAATGCTTCAGATAATGAGGTTAGAAAAACAGCTGAATGGTAGGTAGCTAGCTGGCTTAATTACAGGTACTCTTAAGCGTGAAATAACATTGGAAACAACTATCCACCGTTGCTAAAAGTTACCAGTAGCTACCCGCTAGGTTAGCTAGCCTCGTGCTTCACCGGGCTAACTCGAATACAATACTTACCTACAATAATTACCTATAATTACCTACAATAACTACCTAAATAAACTACCTACAATATCTAACTACAATACCTACCTACAATCTAAATACATGGTTTAAGCTTAACTCAACACCATATAAGAAGCCAAGCTTACCTCCTGCTAGAGAAAACACAACCTCACCCGACGTAGTCCTCAGCAGGTCACCTGACACAAGACTGAATCCAAACATTACACTGTTGACTTTATTTGCATTTTACATTTACTGTACTTTTCGCCGCATTTGTTGATAACGAAATCTGAAAATACTCTGGATACATTCAGTAAGATGATAAGACTATTCCTGGAAAATGTGGGGTAGGTGCAACACAAGACAAAAAAATGACAAGGGTTTGAGTGAGAGGACCAACTGGTGTCTAACAGTAGCTGTTACCAGGTGACATGTCATCTGGTAACAGTCTCATTCTGTTCAGAACAACCCAGGGTATGACGACATGTCATCTGGTAACAGTCTCATTCTGTTCAGAACAACCCAGGGTATGACGACATGTCATCTGGTAACGGTCTCATTCTGTTCAGAACAACCCAGGGTATGACGACATGTCATCTGGTGACTACATCAAACATAGTGATCATAAACATTGACACTGGACATGACATGAGTTTTATGATTTGGAAATGTGAAGTGCACATTTGAACTCACTGGTGTTTGGCTTGCTTGTATGACATCAAAGCGGTATTTATTATAATCTTCAATGTTCATAGCGTAATCCTAATCCTAATTTACACCTTTTCCCTCACTCAGACAACAAACACTTGCGAAAGTTGACCAATTACCAGGAGGGATGAGGGCAAGTTGTTGTTGCCCACAGTGCTCAACTTCAGAACGGCTGTCAGTCAAAACCCATACCGTGCTGTGAAGCGCAGAGCCAGAGCTCTGACGTCATGTATAGCATGTTACTGTACAGCCACTACGTTCCCATTTAAGTGCTTATTAGTGCCTAAATCTTCCATTTTCAATCCGTATACGGGTATGAGTGTAAAGGGCTTCCAGTCTCTGAGAAAGTTGTCACTAGTTTGGAGAATAACAAAAATAGAAACGCAAAGATTTCACTGAGTTACAGTTCAGGAAATCAGTCAATTGAAATACATTTGTTAGGCCCTAATCTATGGATGTTGGTCATAGATACCTTAAAAAAAGGTAGGGACATGGCTCAGAAAACCAGTGAATATCTTGTGTGACAACCATTTGCCTCATGCATAGAGTTGATCAGGCTGTTGATTGTGGCCTGTGGAATGTTGTCCCACTCCTCTTCAATGGCTGTGCAAAGTTGCTGGATATTGGCGGGAACTGGAACACGCTGTCGTACACGACGATCCAGAGCATCCCAAACATGCTCAATGGGTGACATGTCTGGTGAGTATGCAGAACATGGAAGAACTGGGAAATTTTCAGGTTCCAGGAATTGTGTACAGATCCTTGCGACATTGGGGCCGTGCATTATCATGCTGAGGTGATGGCGTGGATGAATGCCATGACAATAGGATCTCGTCACGGTATCTCTGTGCATTCAAATTGCCATCGATAAAATGCAATCGCCACCATGGGGCACTCTGTTCACAACATTGACATCAGCAAACCGCTCGCCCACACGACGCCAGACACATGGTCTGCGGTTGTGAGATCGGACGAACTGCCAAATTCTCTAAAACGACGTTTGAGGTGGCTTATGGTAGAGAAATTAACATTAAATTATCTGGCAACAGCTCTGGTGCACATTCCTGCAGTCAGCATGCCAATTGCATACTCCATCAAAACTTGAGACATCTGTGGTATTGTGTTGTGTGACAAAACTGCTAATTTTAGAGCTACCTTTTATTGTCCCCAGCACAAGGTGCACCTGTGTAATGATCAGGCTGTTTAATTAGCTTTTTTATATTCCACACCTGTCAGGTGGATGGATTATCTTGGCAAAGGAGAAAGGCTCACTAACTGGGATGTAAACAAATTTGCGCACCAATTTTGAGAGAAATAAGCTTTTTGTGTGTATGGAAATTTTCAGGGATTTTTGTTACTTCAGCTCATGAAACATGGGACCAACACCTTGCATGTTGCGTTTATATTTTTGTTCGGTGTATATATATATACTGTATATATATATATATATATATACAGTACCAGTCAAAAGTTTGGACACACCTACTCATTCAAGGGTTTTTCTTAATTTTTACTATTTTCTACATTGTAGAATAATAGTGAAGACATCAAAACTATGAAATAACACATATGGAATCATGTAGTAACCAAAAAAGTGTTAAACAAATCAAAATATATTTGATATTCTTCAAATAGCCACCTTTTGCCTTGATGACAGCTTTGCACACTCTTGGCATTCTCTCAACCAGCTTCATGAGGTAGTCATCTGGAATACATTTCAATTAACAGGTGTGCCTTCTTAAAAGTTAATTTGTGGAATTTCTTTCCTTCTTAATGCGTTTGAGCCTCAGTTTTGTTGTGACAAGGTAGGGGTGGTATACAGAAGATAGCCCTATTTGGTAAAAGACCAAGTCCATATTATGGCAAGAACAGCTCAAATAAGCAAAGAGAAACAACAGTCCATCATTACTTTAAGACATGAATGTCAGTCAATCCGGAACATTTCAAGAACTTTGAACATTTCTTGAAGTGCAGTCGCAAAAACTATCAAGCGCTATGATGAAACTGGCTCTCATGAGGACCACCACAGGAATGGAAGACCCAGAGTTACCTCTGCTGCAGAGGATAAGTTCATTAGAGTTACCAGCCTCAGAAATTGCAGCCCAAATAAATTATTCACAGAGTTCAAGTCACAGACACATCTCAACATCAACTGTTCAGAGGAGACTGTGTGAATCAGGCCTTCATGGTCGAATTGCTGCAAAGAAACCACTACTAAAGGACACCAATAAGAAGAAGAGACCTGCTTGGGCCAAGAAACACGAGCAATGGACATTAGATCGATGAAAATCTGTCCTTTGGTCTGGAGTCCAAATTTGAGATTTTTGGTTCCAACCGCCTTGTCTTTGTGAGACGCAGTGTGGGGGAATGGATGATCTCTGCATCTGTAGTTCCCACGTGAAGCATGGAGGAGGAGGTGTTATGGTGTGGGGGTGCTTTGCTGGTGACTCTGTCTATGATTTATTTTTAATTCAAGGCACACTTAACCAGCATGGCTACCACAGCATTCTGCAGCAATACACCATCCCATCCCATCTGCAGGGCCGTGATGGCTCTGCAGGAGTCTAGCGAGGCTTACCTGGTCGGTCTGTTCGAGGACAGCAAACTGTGTGCCATCCACGCAAAGAGGGTGACCATCGTGCCCTAGGACATCCAGCTGGCCCGCCTTATTTGCAGAGAGCGCGTGTAAATTATGACCTGATCTCCAAAATCCCACCTCAATATTTCCATCAAAAAGGCACAATTGATCTATTTATACGTGGTCCTCTGTAGCTCAATGTCACAATCGTCGAAAGGAGTGGACCAAGGCCGATACGTGAAGTCCTCGGTTATACAATACAAACCAACACGGAACAAGATCCCAAAAAAGACAAGTGCACAATAGGCTGCCTAAGTATGGTCCCAATCAGAGACAACAAGCAACAGCTGATTCACGTTGCCTCTGATTGAGAACCACCCCGGCCAACATAGAAACACATAAACTAGATCGTGAACATAGAACACAAAACATAGACACTACACACCCTGGCTCAACATAAAAGAGTCCCAAGAGCCAGGGCGTGACACTCAATTGGTAGAGCATGGCGCTTGTAATGCCAGGGTAGTGGGTTCGATCCCCGGGACCACCCATACGTAAACATGTATGCGCACATGACTGTAAGTCGCTTTGGATAAAAGCGTCTGCTAAATGGCATATTATTATTATTATTATTATCATCATCTGGTTTGGGCTTAGTGGGACTATCAATTATTTTTCAACAGGACAATGACCCAACACACCTCCAGGCTGTGTAAGGGCTATTTTACCAAGAAGGAGAGTGAAAGAGTGCTGCATCAGATGATCTGGCCTCCACAATCCCCCGACCTCAACCAAATTGAGATGGTTTGGGATGAGTCGGACGGCAGAGTGAAGGAAAAGCAGCCAACAAGTGCTCAGCATATGTGGGAACTCCTTCAAGACTGTTCTAAAAGCATTCCAGGTGAAGCTGGTTGAGAGAATACCAAGAGTGTGCAAAGCTGTCATCAAGGCAAAGGGTGGCTATTTGAAGAATCTCAAATTTAAAAGATATTTTGATTTGTTTAAGATTTTTTTGGTTACTACATGATTCCATACGTGTTATTTCATAGTTTTGATGTCTTCACTTTTATTCTACAAAATAGTAAAAATAAAGAAAAACCCTTGAATGAGTAGGTGTGTCCAATCTTTTGACTGGTACTGTATGTATATATATATATATATATATATATATATATATATATATATATATATATATATATATATATATATACATACACAGTGGGGAGAACAAGTATTTGATACACTGCCGATTTTGCAGGTTTTCCTACTTACAAAGCATGTAGAGGTCTGTAATTTTTAGCATAGGTACACTTCAACTGTGAGAGACGGAATCTAAAAAGAAGAAAATCACATTGTATGATTTTTAAGTAATTAATTTGCATTTTATTGCATGACATAAGTATTTGATCACCTACCAACCAGTAAGAATTCTGTCTCTCACAGACCTGTTAGTTTTTCTTTAAGAAGCCCTCCTGTTCTCCACTCATTACCTGAATTAACTGCACCTGTTTGAACTCGTTACCTGTATAAAAGACACCTGTCCACACACTCAATCAAACAGACTCCAACCTCTCCACAATGGCCAAGACCAGAGAGCTACATCCCTGCCAGCCATTCCCTACCCTACCATGGCGACACTGGGCCAATTGTGCGCCGCCCCATGGGTCTCCCGGTCGCGGCCGGCTACGACAGAGCCTGGATTCGAACCAGGATCTCTAGTGGCACAGCTATCACTGCGATGCAGTGCCTTAGACCAATGCGCCACTCGGGAGGTCAGACCCCAGTACGATAGTGTAGTTAGACGCCAGTACGATGGTGTAGTCAGACCCCAGTACGATGGTGTAGTCAGACCCCAGTACAATGCTGTCTGTGTGCTTTGAAGTTCAGTCAGCTCAAATTTCACTGTCTTAAAATTATAATTTTTTTAACTACAAATTCCGCCATAGAGCAGTCTGCACAGACAATATGAACACATTTGTCCTACCATAACAGATGGATGGCTAATGCAGAAAGAGATAATTGATTCATTCTAGCACAACCATAACTTTCACAAATACTGAGACAGGCAGCCATCATGGCATCAGCATTTTTCGACTAGCTAGTGACATGACATGCGTGACACTTACTGATATGAACTGGTAATACATAGTGACACCTACTGATAGGAACTGGTAATACATAGTGACACCTACTGATAGGAACTGGTAATACAGGTTTGGTTAGAATAGAGTGCAAAAGAATGAGAGACATTCAATAAAATCTACTTCATGAAAAGGAGGATATTATTTTAAATGAAAACGTTGAAAGTAGTTGATTTAATGATATAATATATGGATTTTACAGGCAATCAGTTCGTACAGTGAGAGCCAGGGAACCATCCTCTGGTGTGTCAGATGGAGAACAGGACAACAAGGTTAGGGGTTTTATGACTTAAAGATGAAACACTATGTTACAAGGTTCACTGTGTATAGTGTTAAATGTAACCCTGCCTTTAAAGAAAAAAAAAAACTATTCACCTTTATTTAACCAGGTAAGCCAGTTGAGAACAAGTTTTCATTTACAACTGCGACCTGGCCAAGATAAAGCAAAGCAGTGTGATAAAAACAACAACACAGAGTTACATATGGGGTAAACAAAACATAAAGTCAAAAATACAACAGAAAATATATATAGAGTGTGTGCGAATGTAGTAAGTTATTGAGGTAAGGCAATAAATAGGCCATAGTGCAAAATAGTTACAATTTCGTATTAACACTGGAATGATAGATGTGCAAAAATTGATGTGCAAATAGAGATACTGGGGTGCAAATTAGCAAAATAAATAACAATATGGGGATGAGGTAGTTGGGTGCGCTAATTTCAGAATGGCTGTGTACAGGTGCAGTGATCGGTAAGCTGCTCTGACAAGTAATGATTAAAGTTAATGAGGGAGAGAAGAGTCTCCAGCTTCAGAGATTTTTGCAGTTCGTTCCAGTCATTGGCAGCAGAGAACTGGAAGGAATGGCGGCCAAAGGAGGTGTTGGCTTTGGGGATGACCAGTGAGATATACCTGCTGGAGCGCAGACTACAGGTGGGTGTTGCTATGGTGACCAGTGAGCTAAGATAAGACAGTGATTTGCCTAGCAGTGATTTATAGATGACCTGGAGCCAGTGGGTTTGGCGACTAATATGTAGTGAGGACCAGCCAACAAGAGCATACAGGTCACTGCGGTGGGTAGTATATGGGGCTTTGGTGACAAAACGGATGGCACTGTAATAGACTACATCCAATTTGCTGAGTAGAGTGTTGGAAGCTATTTTCTAAATGACATCGCCGAAGTCAAGGATCGGTAGGATAGTCAGTTTTACGAGGGCATGTTTGGCAGCATGAGTGAAGGAGGCTTTGTTGCGAAATAGGAAGCCGATTCTAGATTTAACTTTGGATTGGAGATGCTTAATGTGAGTCTGGAAGGATAGTTTACAGTCTAACCAGACACCTAGGTATTTGTAGTATATCCACATACTCTAGGTCAGACCCGCCGAGAGTAGTGATTCTAGTCGGGTGGGCGGGTGCCAGCAGCGTTCGATTGAAGAGCATGCATTTAGTTTTACTAGTGTTTAAGAGCAGTTGGAGGCTACTGAAGGAGTGTTGTATGGCATTGAAGCTCGTTTGGAGGTTTGTTAACACAGTGTTCAATGAAGGGCCAGATGTATACAAAATGGTGTCGTCTGCGTAGAGGTGGATCTGAGAGTCACCAGCAGCAAGAGCAACATCATTGATACACACAGAGAAAAGAATCGGCCCGAGAATTGAACCCTGTGGCACCCCCATAGAGACTGCCATAGGTCCAGTAAACAGGCCCTCCGATTTGACACACTGAACTCTATCTGAGAAGTAGTTGGTGAACCAGGCGAGGCAGTCATTTGAGAAACCAAGGCAATTTAGTCTGCCAATAAGAATGCGGTGGTTGACAGAGTCGAAGCCTTGGCCAGGTCGATGAAGACGGCTGCACAGTACTGTCTATTATCGATCGCGGTTATAATATCGTTTAGGACCTTGAGCGTGGCTGAGGTGCACCCATGACCAGCTCAGAAACTGGATTGCATAGCGGAGAAGGTACGGTGGAATTCGAAATGGTCAGTGATCTGTTTGTTAACTTGGCTTTCAAAAACTTTCGAAAGGCAGGGCAGGATGGATATAGGTCTGTAGCAGTTTGGATCTAGAGTGTCACCCCCTTTGAAGAGGGGGATGACCGCGGCAGCTTTCCAATCTCTGGGGATCTCAGACGTTACGAAAGAGAGGTTGGACAGGCTAGTAATAGGGGTTGCGACAATTTCGGCTGCTAATTTTAGAAAGAAAGGGTCCAGATTGTCTAGCCCAGATGATTTGTAGGGGTCCAGATTTTGCAGCTCTTTCAAAACATCAGCTATCTGAATTTGTATGAAGGAGAAGCGGGGGGGGGGGGGCATGGGCAAGTTGCAGCGGAGGGTGCAGAGCTGGAGGCCGGGGTAGTGGTAGCCAGGTGGAAAGCATGGCCAGCCATAGAAAAATGCTTGTTGAAATTCTCGATTATTTTAGATTTATCGGTGGTGATAGTGTTTCCTAGCCTCAGCGCAGTGGGCAGCTGGGAGGAGGTGCTCTTATTCTCCATGGACTTTACAGTGTCCCAAAACTTTTTGGAGTTAGTGCTACAGGATGCACATTTCTGTTTGAAAAAGCTAGCCTTTGCTTTCTTAACTGCTTGTGTATATTGGTTCCTAACTTCCCTGAAAAGTTGCATATTGCGGGGGCTATTCGATGCTAATGCAGTACGCCACAGGATGTTTTTGTGCTGGTCAAGGGCAGTCAAGTCTGAGGAGAACCAGGGGCCATATCTGTTCTTAGTTCTGAATTTTTTGAATGGGGCATGCTTATTTAAGATTGAGAGGAAATTACTTTTAAAGAACAACCAGGCATCCTCTACTGACGGAATGAGATCGATATCCATCCAGGATACCTGGGCCAGGTCAATTAGGAAGGCCTGCTTGCTAAAGTGTTTTAGGGAGCGTTTGACAGTGATGAGTGGTGGTCGTTTGATCGCGGACCCATTATGGACGCAGGCAATAAGGCAGTGATCGCTGAGATCCTGGTTGAAGACAGCGGAGGTGTATTTAGAGGGTAAGTTAGTAAGGATGATATCTATGAGGGTGCCCATGTTTACGGATTTAGGGTTGTACCTGGTAGGTTCCTTGATAATTTGTGTGAGATTGAGGGCATCTAGTTTGGATTGTAGGACGGCCGGGGTGTTATGAATATCCCAGTTTAGGTCACCAAGCAGTACGAACTCTGAGGATTTAATAAACCTACAGTTTATAAATAATTTATAAATAATTTAGTTTATTGCTAAATTACCAGAATGTTTCCATGTCTAACCATGCTGATGTCTAACCATACTAGCATGGTGAGTTAGCCATAGCTCCCTGCTAGCCAACGCTACAAACAGTGGCTGATTAGCCTGCTAGCATGGTGAGTTAGCCATGGGTCTGAAAAATATATGCACTCACTAACTGTAAGTCGCTCTGGATAAGAGCGTCTGCTAAATGACTAAAATGTAAAATGTAATGGGTCACTGCTAGCCACCGCTGCTAACAGTGGCTGATTAGCCTACTAGCATGGTGAGTTAGCCATGGCTCCCTGCTAGCCACTGCTGCTAACAGTGGCAATTTAATCCTCCAGAAATGACAGAACAAATAATGCAAAAAATATTTTGGTAAAACTCAAATATACTAATTGATTAAAAAAACATTATGTTTTGAAAAAATTTTTTAAAAAGGTATCACCTTCGTAAATTATATCATAGGTAGGACTGGTGAAGTTATGTCGCCCATGCAGCTAAAAAAAAAACATCTGGAAATGTCTGCTCTTCCAAAATTACAACCAAATAATTGCAGCATTACCGCAAAAATGGAAAAGGAAAGTGGAAAGGGGAAAAAGTAAGGAACTGTCGGCATTAAAGAACGTAATTGGTTAAAGATAATTGTCATAAATAAAGGACAGAATCATTAGATCATTTGTTTTGGTACTGTCCATTTGTAGCTTGTTTTTGGACACAGGTCCAGGAATGGCTGAAGGATTGCAATATTTACCTGGAGCTAACCCTGCAGAAAGCATTACTGGGTGATCTGAAAAGTAATTGTCAATCGATCAATAACATAATATAATATAATGTATATTTTTTATTTACAATCTGTAGAAACAATGAGAATAGAAAGGTTCAGAACTTTTGTAAAACATCACAGTACAGTTGAAAAATAGAAGGATTACTTTATACTATTCCAGGTATTCCTTAAAGAGGTGGGGTTTCAAGTGTCTCCGGAAGGTGGTCAGTGACTCCGCTGTCCTGGCGTCGTGAGGGAGCTTGTTCCACCATTGGAGTGCCAGAGCAGCAAATAGCTTTGACTGGGCTGAGCGGGAACTGTGCTTCCGTAGAGGTAGGGGAGCTAGCAGGCCAGAGGTGGATGAACGTAGTGCCCTCGTTTGGGTGTAGGGTCTGATCAGAGCCTTAAGGTAAGGAGGTGCCGTTCCCCTCACAGCTCCGTAGGCAAGCACCATGGTCTTGTAGCAGATGCGAGCCTCAACTGGAAGCCAGTGGAGTGTGCAGAGGAGCGGGGAGACATGAGAGAACTTGGGAAGGTCGAACACCAGACAGGCTGCAATGTTCTGGATAAGTTGTAGGGATTTAATGGCACAGGCAGGGAGCCCAGCCAACAGCGAGTTGCAGTAATCCAGACGGGAGATGACAAGTGCCTGGATTAGGACCTGTGCTTTCTGTGTAAGGTAGGGTCGTACTCTGCAAATGTTGTAGAGCATGAACCTGCAGGATTGGGTCACCGCTTTGATGTTAGCGGAGAATGACAGGGTGTTGTCCAGGGTGTTGTCCAGGAGGACACAATGGAGTTGTCAACCGTGATGGCGAGATCATGGAGCGGGCAGTCCTTCCCCGGGAGGAAGAGCAGCTCCGTCTTGCCGAGGTTCAGCTTGAGGTGGTGATCCGACATCCACACTGATAGGTCTGCCAGACATGCAGAGATGCGATTCGCACCTGGTTATCAGAAGGGGGAAAGGAGAAAATTAATTGTGTGTCGTCTGCGTAGCAATGATAGGAGAGACCATGTGAGGATATGACAGAGCCAAGTGACTTGGTGTATAGAGAGAATAGGAGAGGGCCTAGAACTGAGCCCTGGGGGACACCAGTGGTGAGAGCACGTGGTGCGAAGACAGATTCTCGCCACGCCACCTGGTAGGAGCAACCTGCCAGGTAGGACGCAATCCAAGAGTGAGCCGCGCCGGAGATACCCAACTCGGAGAGGGTGGAGAGGAGGATCTGATGGTTCACAGTATCAAAGGCAGCGGATAGGTCTAGAAGGATAAGAGCAGAGGAGAGAGAGTTAGCTTTAGCAGTGCAGAGAGCCTCCGTGACACAGAGAAGAGCAGTCTTAGTTGAATGACCAGTCTTGAAACCTGACTGGTTTGGATCAAGAAGGTCATTCTGAGAGAGATAGCAGGAGAGTTGGCTAGAGACGGCACGCTCAAGAGTTTTGGAGAGAAAAGAAAGAAGGGATACTGGTCTGTAGTTGTTGACATTGAGTGTAGGTTTTTTGAGGAGGGGTGCAACTCTCGCTCTCTTGAAGACGGAAGGGACATAGCCAGCGGTCAAGGATGAGTTGATGAGCGAGGTGAGGTAAGGGAGAAGGGAGGAGGGGATAGGGTCAAGCGGGCAGGTTGTTGGGCGGCCGGCCGTCACAAGTCGCAAGATTTCATCTGGAGAGAGAGGGGAGAAAGAAGTCAAAGCATAGGGTAGGGCAGTGTGAGCAGGACCAGCGGTGTCATTTGAGGATTGGATGTCGTCAACCTTCTTTTCAAAATGGTTGACGAAGTCATCCACAGAGAGGGAGGAGGGAGGGGGAGGAGGAGGAGGATTTAGCAGGGAGGAGAAGGTGGAAACGAGCTTCCTAGGGTTAGAGGCTTGAAATTTAGAGTGGTAGAAAGTGGCTTTAGCAGCGGAAACAGAGGAAGAGAATGTAGAGAGGAGGGAGTGAAAAGATGACAGGTCCGCAGGGAGTCTAGTTTTCCTCCATTTCCGCTCGGCTGCCCGGAGCCCTCTTCTGTGAGCTCGCAATGAGTCGTCAAGCCACGGAGCAGGAGGGGAGGACCGAGCCGGCCGGGAGGATAGGGGACATAGAGAGTCAAAAGATGCAGAAAGGGAGGAGAGGAGGGTTGAGGAGGCAGAATCAGGAGAACGGAGGGAGAAGGATTTAGCAGAGGGAAGAGATGATAGGATGGAAGAGGAGAGAGTAGCGGGATAGAGCGAAGGTTGCGACGGCACATTACCATCTGAGTAGGGGCAGAGTGAGTAGTGTTGGAGGAAAGCGAGAGAGAAAAGGATACAAAGTAGTGGTCGGAGACTTGGAGGGGAGTTGCAGTGAGATTAGTAGAAGAACAGCATCTAGTAATGATGAGGTCAAGCGTATTGCCTGCCTTGTGAGTAGGGGGGGGGGGGACGGTGAGAGGGTGAGGTCAAAAGAGGAAAGGAGTGGAAAGAAGGAGGCAGAGAGAAATGAGTCAAAGGCAGACGTAGGGAGGTTAAAGCCATCAAAACTGTGAGGGGTGAGCCATCCTCAGGAAAGGAACGTATCAAGGCGTCAAGCTCATTGATGAACTCTTCAAGGGAACCTGGAGGGCAATAAATGATAAGGATGTTAAGCTTGAATGGGCTAGTGACTGTGACAGCATGGAATTCAAATGAGGAGATAGACAGATGGGTCAGGGGAAAAAGAGAGAATGTCCACTTGGGAGAGATGAGGATTCCTGTGCGACCACCCCGCTGACCAGATTCTCTCGGGGTATGCGAGAACACATGGTTAGACGAGGAAAGAGCAGTAGGAGTAGCAGTGTTTTCTGTGGTCATCCATGTTTCCGTCAGCGCCAAGAAGTCGAGGGACTGGAGGGTAGCATAGGCTGAGATGAACTCTGCCTTGTTGACCGCAGAACGGCAGTTCCAGAGGCTGCCAGAGACCTGGAACTCCACGTGGGTGGTGCGCGCAGGGACCACCAGATTAGAGTGGCAGCAGCCATGCGGTGTGAAGCGTTTGTATGGCCTGTGCAGAGAGAAGAGAACAGGGAAAGACAGACACATAGTTGACAGGCTACAGAAAAAGGCTACAATAATTCAAAGGAGATTGGAATGAAATGAAGTAAACATCTGGAAAAGCGAGAGAGCGGGGCCTCCCTCACTTACGTTTCACTGAAACACTCAAATATAACTCTCCCCACTTCCACTTTAGAAATTATAATTGTTGTAAACTACAGCGGTTCAATGTTTTCTAGGAATAGACTTTAACTTAGTTTATTCAGCTAGCTAACTTGGTACAGTATTCTTCCGTGAAAACCGTCCAGGGCACCAAATCCTATGACGCCAAAGCCAACTAGCATGCCAGCCTCCAATAACACGGTTTAGCACCAATATTCGGTTACAACAAACCACCAGTGTGTTAACACGCCAAGCAGATCATTCGTGTCCGTGTCTAACGTTGTGTAAAGTTTTGGGTTAGTTTTTACAGTTTGAGTGAGTACGTCGTCAACTTATTCAGCCAGTTAGTTAGCTAGAATAGTTAGCATACTAGCTAGCCATTGCTCTCTGCCAACGAACCAACCCCTCCTCCCACGGCACAAACACACAGAGAGCCAAGCTAACGTTAACTAGTCACCCATGTCCCAAATTCCCTTGAACGACTCTGGTTACCAATATGTAAAAACAAAACAAAAATAAATGTAGGTTATAACTTACCCTTAGTAGCTACTGTTAGCCAGTTAAGTGCAAAGCTAGCCACTGAATCGATTCAGCCAGTTCGCGTCTGTCCCAACGGAGAGAAAGCGTCACCAAATTTTAAAGCTAGGTCGTTCCAGCTATTGTTTAGTTAGCTATCCAGGTAGCAACAAGCTAGCTACATTTTGAGTACAGTAGCTACTAACTACCTAACGTTAACGCTTCAGATAATGAGGTTAGAAAAACAGCTGAATGGTAGGTAGCTAGCTGGCATAATTACAGGTACTCTTAAGCGTGAAATAACATTGGAAACAACCATCCACAGTTGCTAATAGTTACCAGTAGCTACCCGCTAGCTAGCTAGCTTTATTGGTCCAAGTAGTGGGTTAGGTAGCCTCGTGCTTCACCGGGCTCAGCCGAATACAATACTTACCTACAATAATTACCTACAATAACCTACAATAACTACCTAGATAAACTACCTACAATACCTAACTACAATACCTACCTACCTACAATCTAAATACATGGTTTAAGCTTTACTCGAAACCATATAAGCCAAGCTTACCTCCCGCCAGAGAGAGACACAACCTCACCCGACGCTGTCCACTCACACACTCCCAAATCTCAAATCAAATCCAAATCAAATTTTATTTGTCACATACACGTGTTTAGCAGATGTTATTGCGGGTGTAGCGAAATGCTTGTGCTTCTAGCTCCGACAGTGCAGTAATATCTAACAAGTAATATCTAACAATTTCACAACATATACCCAATACACACAAATCTAGCAAGGAATGGAATTTAAGAGTATATACATATATGGCCAAGCAATGACAGAGCGGCATGGACTAAGATACAGTAGAATATTATAGAATAGAATACAGTATATACATATGAGATGAGTAGTGCAAGATATGTAAACATTATTAAAGTGACTAGTGTTCCATTTCTTAAAGTGGCCAGTGATTTCAATAGGCAGCAGCAGCCTCTAATGTGCTAGTGATGGCTATTTAACAGTCTGATGGCCTTGAGATAGAAGCTGTTTTTCATTCTCTCGGTCCCAGCTTTGATGCACCTGTACTGACCTCACCTTCTGGATGATAGTGGGGTGAACAGGCAGTGGCTCGGGTGGTTGATGTTCTTGATGATCTTTTTGGCCTTCCTGTGACATCGGGTGCTGTAGGTGTCTTGGAGGGCGGGTAGTTTGCCCCACGGTGATGCGTTGGGCAGACCGCACCACCCTCTGGAGAGCCCTGTGGTTGCTGGCGGTACAGTTGCCTTACCAGGCGGTGATACAGCCCGACAGGATGCTCTCAATGTGCATCTGTAAAAGTTTGTGAGGGTTTTAGGTGCCGAGCCAAATTTCTTCAGCCTCCTGAGGTTGAAGAGGCTCTGCTGCGCCTTCTTCACCACACTGTCTGCGTGGGTGGACCATTTCAGTTTGTCAGTGATGTATACGCCAAGGAACTTGAAGCTTTCCACCTTCTCCACTGCGGTCCCATCGATGTGGATAGGGGGGTGCACCCTCTGCTGTTTCCTGAAGTCTTCGATCATCTCCTTTGTTTTGTTGACGTTGAGTGAGAGGTTATTTTCCTGGCAATATTAAAGCTGATCTACCCCCTATAAAAAAAACTGTGGCTGATTAGCCTGCTAGCATGGTGAGTTAGCCATAGCTCCCTGCTAGCCACAGCTGCTAACAGTGGCTGATTAGCCTGCTAGCATGGTGAGTTAGCCATAGCTCCCTGCTAGCCACAGCTGCTAACAGTGGCTGATTAGACTGCTAGGAGGGTGTAAGTTAGCCATAGCTCCCTGCTAGAAACTGATTAGCCTGCTAAGTTAGCCAGAGTCAGTATCAGAACGTGCCTGAACTTGTCCGCACAGTCACACACACACACACACACACACACACACACACACACACTCTCTCTCACACATTCACACACACACAAATGAGTTGATCTAAGAACTGTTTAGATTAGTTGGTTATAGAGAGTCACCATGGTTACAGGGGGTTGATGTTTATCCTGACCAACTCAACCGGTGTGTTTTTTGTTGTTTTATTATCCTTGTGGGAACCAGAAGTCCAGTAAAACAAGGAACATTCAGACAAGTGGGGACATTTCGCAGGTCTCCACAAGGAACATTTGTATTTTAGGCTTAGGGGTTATGTTTAGGGTTAGAATGAGGGTTAGGGGTTTGTGGTTAAGGTTAGGGTTAGGTTAAGGGTTATGGAAAATAGGATTTTGAATGGGAATCAATTGTTTGGTCCTCACAAGGATAGTAAAACAAACCTCTGTGTGTGTTAATAACTGATGAGAGATCTGCCCTCTAGGTCACAGGACATGACAGGAGTTTACCCCCCCCCCCCCCCCACACACACACACACACACACACACACACACAAACACACACACACACACACACACACTTTTAAGGTGAAACAGGAGGTGGTGTGAGGTAGTCACCTTCTAAACCGCCTCAGGCTCACCTTTCTCAGGAAGTGGTGAGAGTATGACTGTGTGTGTACATGTGTGTGTGTGTGTGTGTGTGTGTGTGTGTGTGTGTGTGTGTGTGTGTGTGTGTGTGTGTGTGTGTATGTGTATGTGTATGTGTATGTGTATGTGTGTGTGTGTGTGTGTGTGTGTATGTGTGTGTGTGTGTGTGTGTGTGTGTGTATATCAGGTTTCTAATGACGGTCATGTATTATACAGTAGTGTTGCAGGGGAGCTGGAGCTCTGGACGTGGCATGGGGTCAGTTGCTCACAAACGCCAGACGCTGGGCCGGCCAACACGCGGTGGACACACTCAGACAGAGACAGACACAAACACACACTGGAGCCGGACACACTGTTTAATTGATGATAGGTCTGATTAACTGTCAGGCTGATCAACATCAACACCTGCTAGTTCACTAAAACACCAGGAGCCCCCGGACACGGCAATGCTTTAAGGTTTTAAGGTTAGGGTTTAAGGTTAGGGTTCAAGGTTAGGGTTCAAGGTTAGGGTTCAAGGTTAGGGTTCAAGGTTAGGGTTCAAGGTTAGGGTTCAACCCTAACCCCTAAACCTTTACACTTACCATTAGCTCTCTACACTTGGTCCTGTGTGGCTTACGTGGGCCTAGCAACAGGCCTAGCAACGATGCAGGCCTAGCAACAGGCTTAGCAACGATGCAGGCCTAGCAACAGGCCTAGCAACAGGCCTAGCAACAGGCCTAGCAATGATGCGGGCCTAGCAACAGGCCTAGCAACGATGCGGGCCTAGCAACAGGCCTAGCAACAGGCCTAGCAACGTAAAGGTTGTGTGTGCAATTCCTGCAGGGATCACATACATAATAAAGATCTAATTAATTTAAAAGAAAAAACTGCAAGTCACTTTGCATAAAATCGCCTGCATTGGTTGGAAGTATCCAAGGTTGTGCATTCAGGGTAGACGGACGTTGATGCAACATCCTCCATGTTGCTTCCACCTGTCCTCCTGTTGGCAGATCAGAGTCGATCATGAAGAAGAGGACTGGTGATGATGCAGGTCAGATGAAGTAGAGGACTGGTGATGATGCAGGTCAGATGAAGTAGAGGACTGGTGATGATGCAGGTCAGATGAAGTAGAGGACTGGTGATGATGCAGGTCAGATGAAGTAGAGGACTGGTGATGATGCAGGTCAGATGAAGTAGAGGACTGGTGATGATGCAGGTCAGAAGCCAGGGGATCAGCATCAGGGCCAGTATTTATACAGCATCTCAATGATCAGCGTCAAGTAATGATCTAGGATCAGTTTTAGATAAGGAATGGACGGGGGGACCTGATAGCCTGGCTACCCAAACTCCTTGCTCCGGCCAAACACTACGCCGCGCCCACGGACATTAGTTTCTCCGCAATTAGTCTGGATCGGAGTACCTCCCAGACGATTTCTAGATCTCAAACACATTCTAACTGTTCTGATTGGTCCAGAGCCAGAACACAAATGGGTAAAGGGAGTAAAGCATTTGTCATTGGCTTTGATACTCTGATTGGTTAGAGAGGATCCAATCGCTGATGTCTTTGTTTTGTACAACACCCCTAATTTTGACATCCCCACAAACAACTTCAATGATGGCAGTCTCATATTGAAGTATGTAGCGTACGACAGAGCAGGGGAAAAATTCAGTTTGAGTCGTCAGGCAAGTGACCTGATCGTAGATCAGCACACCGAATACAGGCCCTGAGCTCTACAATCTAGAGGTTATCTACTGCTCCCTGGTGCAGACCAGAGGAACTACACCCAGTGCCTTTTTACCCAGTGTTTACACCGAATACAGGCCCTGAGCTCTACAATCTAGAGGTTATCTACTGCTCCCTGGTGCAGACCAGAGGAACTACACCCAGTGCCTTTTTACCCAGTGTTTACACCGAATACAGGCCCTGAGCTCTACAATCTAGAGGTTATCTACTGCTCCCTGGTGCAGACCAGAGGAACAGCACACCGAATACAGGCCCTGAGCTCTACAATCTAGAGGTTATCTACTGCTTCCTGGTGCAGACCAGAGGAACAGCACACCGAATACAGGCCCTGAGCTCTACAATCTAGAGGTTATCTACTGCTCCCTGGTGCAGACCAGAGGAACAGCACACCGAATATAGGCCCTGAGCTCTACAATCTAGAGGTTATCTACTGCTCCCTGGTGCAGACCAGAGGAACTACACCCAGTGCCTTTTTACCACGGTTACACCGAATACAGGCCCTGAGCTCTACAATCTAGAGGTTATCTACTGCTCCCTGGTGCAGACCAGAGGAACTACACCCAGTGCCTTTTTACCACGGTTACACCGAATACAGGCCCTGAGCTCTACAATCTAGAGGTTATCTACTGCTCCCTGGTGCAGACCAGAGGAACTACACCCAGTGCCTTTTTACCACGGTTACACCGAATACAGGCCCTGAGCTCTACAATCTAGAGGTTATCTACTGCTCCCTGGTGCAGACCAGAGGAACTACACCCAGTGCCTTTTTACCACGGTTACACCGAATACAGGCCCTGAGCTCTACAATCTAGAGGTTATCTACTGCTCCCTGGTGCAGACCAGAGGAACTACACCCAGTGCCTTTTTACCCAGTGTTTACACCGAATACAGGCCCTGAGCTCTACAATCTAGAGGTTATCTACTGCTCCCTGGTGCAGACCAGAGGAACTACACCCAGTGCCTTTTTACCACGGTTACACCGAATACAGGCCCTGAGCTCTACAATCTAGAGGTTATCTACTGCTCCCTGGTGCAGACCAGAGGAACTACACCCAGTGCCTTTTTACCACGGTTACACCGAATACAGGCCCTGAGCTCTACAATCTAGAGGTTATCTACTGCTCCCTGGTGCAGACCAGAGGAACTACACCCAGTGCCTTTTTACCCAGTGTTTACACCGAATACAGGCCCTGAGCTCTACAATCTAGAGGTTATCTACTGCTTCCTGGTGCAGACCAGAGGAACTACACCCAGTGCCTTTTTACCCAGTGTTTACACCGAATACAGGCCCTGAGCTCTAAAATCTAGAGGTTATCTACTGCTTCCTGGTGCAGACCAGAGGAACTACACCCAGTGCCTTTTTACCACGGTTACACCAACATCACCACGGTTACACCAACATCACCACAGTCACACCTACATCACCACAGTCACACCAACATCACCACAGTCACACCTACATCACCACAGTCACACCTACATCACCACAGTCACACCTACCATTTTTGGTTACTACATGATTCCATATGTGTTATTTCATAGTTTTGATGTCTTCACTATTATTCTACAATGTAGAAAATAGTAAAAATAAGGAAAAACCCTTGAATGAGTAGGTGTGTCCAAACTTTAGACTGGTACTGTACCTCACCACAGTTACACCTGCATCACCACAGTTACATCTACATCTCCTTGTTTACAGCTATACTGAACACAAATATAAAGGCAACATGCAACAACTTCAAAGACTTTACATACAAGGACATCAGTCAATTGAAATAAATTCATTAGGCTAATCTATTGCCAGAGAATGGAATGTTAATTGCTCTAATCTATGGATTTCACATGATTGGGAATACAGATATGCATCTGTTGGTCACAGATACCTTTTAGAAAAAGGTAGGGCCGTGGATCAGAAAACCAGTCAGTATCTGGTCTGACCACCATTTTCCTCATGCAGCGCGACACATCTCCTTCACATGGAGTTGATCAGGCTGTTGGTTGTGGCCTGTGGAATGTTGTCCCACTCCTCTTCAATGGCTGTGCAAGGTTGATGGATATTGGCGGGAACTGGAACACGCTGTCGTACACGTCGATCTAGAGCATCTCAAACATGCTCAATTGGTGACATGTCTGGTGAGTATGTAGGCCATGGAAGAACTGGGGCATTTTCAGCTTCCAGGAATTGTTTACAGATCCATGTGACATGGGGCCGTGCATTATCATGCTGAAACATGAGGTGATGGCGGTGGATGAATGGCACGACAATGGGCCTCAGGATCTCGTCACGGTATCTCTGTGCATTCAAATTGCCATCGATAAAATGCAATTGTGTTTGTTGTCTGTAACTTATGCCTGCCCATACCATAACCCCACCGCCACCATGGGGCGCTGGTGAGGAGGATGAGCACACAGATGAGCCTGAGACGGTTTCTGACAGTTTGTGCAGAAATTATTCGATTGTGCGAACACAGTTTCATCAGCTGCCCGGGTGGTTGGTCTCAGATCCCGCTGGTTGCAAAGAAAAAGCCATATCTCAGACTGGCCAATAAAAAGAAAAGATTAAGTTGGGCAAAAGAACAGACACTGGACTTTTTCTTTTCAACTCTGCCTAGAAGGTCAGCGTCCCGGAGTCACCTCTTCACTGTTGACGTTGAGACTGGTGTTTTGCGGGTATTATTTAATGAAGCTGCCAGTTGAGGACCTGTGAGGCGTCTGTTTCTCAAACTAGACACTAATGTATTTGTCCTCTTGTAAAGTTGTGCACAGGGGCCTCCCACTCCTCTTTCTATTCTGGTTAGAGACAGTTTGCGCTGTTCTGTGAAGGGAATAGTACACAGCGTTGTATGAGATCTTTAGTTTCTTCGCAATTTCTCACATGGAATAGCCTTAATTTCTCAGAACAAGAATAGACTGACGGGTTTCAGAAGAAAGTTTTTTGTTTCTGGCCATTTTGAGCCTGTAATCGAACCCACAATTGCTGATGCTCCAGATACTCAACTAGTCTCAAGAAGGCCAGTTGTATTGCTTCTTTAATCAGCAGAACAGTTTTCAGCTGTTCTAACATAATTGCAAAAGGGTTTTCTAATGATCAATTAGCCTTTTAAAATGATAAACTTGGATTAGCAAACACAACATGCCATTGGAACACAGGACTGATGGTTGCTGATAATGGGCCTCTGTACGCCTATGTAGATATTCCATTAAAAATCAGCCGTTTCCAGCTACAATAGCCATTTACAACATGAACAATGTCTACACTGTATTTCTGATCAATTTGATGTTTTTTTTTAATGGACAAAAAAAATGGTTTTCTTTCGAAAACAAGGACATTTCTAAGTGACCCCAAAATGTTTGAACGATTAGTGTATATTATTGTTCAGTATACACAGACACATCACCAAAACAGCGCCGGAAGAAGATGGCTGCCGTTTTACAGCCCTCTAACCAATTGTACTATTATGTGTGTTTTTCCGCGTTATTTGTAATTTATTTTGTACATAATGTTTCTGCCATTGTCTCTTATAACCAAAGAGAGCTTCTGGATATCAGGACAGCGATTACTCACCTCGCGTTGGACGAAGACTTTTTCTTCAACGAGGCGTTCGCGAAGGATATTCTACAGACACCCAACAAGGCCCAGATCCCCGTCATTCGCGTGAGGAAGAGACGGAGATATCGTGGACGCAGATCCGGGTGCCTTGTAAGGATCCGACGGCGAACGAGTAAACTGCCTCTCCCATCAATCCTATTAGCCAACGTTCAAGCTTTTGAGAATAAAATGGACGATTTAAGATTACGGTTATCCTACCAACGGGACATTAAAAACTGTAATATCTTATGTTTCACGGAGTCGTGGCTGAACGACAACAATGACAACATTCAGCTAGCAGGCTATACGCTACATCGGCAGGACAGAACGGCAGACTCCGGTAAGACAAGGGGCGGCGGTCTGTGTATATTTGTAAACAACAGCTGGTGCACAAAATCAAATACTAAGGAAGTCTCGAGGTTTTGCTCGCCTGAGGTAGAGTATCTCATGATAAGCTGTAGACCACACTATTTACCAAGAGAGTTTTCATCTATATTTTTCATAGCTGTCTATTTACCACCACAAACCAATGCTGGCATTAAGATTGCACTGAATGAGTTGTACAAGGCCATTAATCAACAGGAAAACGCTCATCCAGATGCAGCGCTCCTAGTAGCCGGGGACTTTAATGCAGGGAAACTTAAATCCGTTCTACCTCATTTCTACCAGCATGTTAAATGTGCAACCAGAGGGGAAAAAACTCTAGACCACCTTTACTCCACACACAGAGACGCATACAAAGCTCTCCCTCGCCCTCCATTTGGCAAATCTGACCATAACTCTATCCTCCTGATTCCTGCTTATAAGCAAAAACTGAAGCAGGAAGCACCAGTGATTCGGCTAATAAAAAAGTGGTCAGATGACGCAGATGCTAAGCTACAGGACTGTTTTGCTAGCACAGACTGGAACATGTTCCGGGATTCTTCAGACAGCATTGAGGAGTACACCACATCAGTCACTGGCTTCATCAATAAGTGCATCGATGATGTCGTCCCCACAGTGACCGTACGTACATACCCCAACCAGAAGCCATGGATTACAGGAAACATCCGCACTGAGCTAAAGGGTAGAGCTGCCGCTTTCAAGGAACGGGACTCTAACCCGGACGCTTATAAGAAATCCCGCTATGACCTCCGACGAACCATCAAACAGGCAAAGAGTCAATACAGGTCTAAGATTGAATCATACTACACTGGCTCTGACGCTCGTCGGATGTGGCAGGGCTTGAAAACTATTACAGACTACAAAGGGAAGCACAGCCGCGAGCTGCCCAGTGACACAAGCCTACCAGACGAGCTAAACCACTTCTATGCTCGCTTCGAGGCAAGTAACACTGAAGCATGCATGAGAGCACCAGCTGTTCCGGACGACTATGTGATCACGCTCTCCGTAGCTGATGTGAGTAAGACTTTTAAGCAGGTCAACATTCACAAGGCCGCAGGGCCAGACGGATTACCAGGACGTGTACTCCGAGCATGTGCTGACCAACTGGCAAGTGTCTTCACTGACATTTTCAACATGTCCCTGACTGAGTCTGTAATACCAACATGTTGATGATGCAATCTCTATCGCACTCCACACTGCCCTTTCCCACCTGGACAAGAGGAACACCTACGTGAGAATGCTATTCATTGACTACAGCTCAGCATTCAACACCATAGTGCCCTCTAAGCTCATCACTAAGCTAAGGATCCTGGGACTAAACACCTCCCTCTGCAACTGGATCCTGGACTTCCTGACGGGCCGCCCCCAGGTGGTAAGGGTAGGTAACAACACATCTGCCACACTGATCCTCAACACGGGGGCCCCTCAGGGGTGCGTGCTCAGTCCCCTCCTGTACTCTCTGTTCACCCATGACTGCATGGCCAGGCACGACTCCAACACCATCATTAAGTTTGCCGACGACACAACAGTGGTAGGCCTGATCACCGACAACGATGAGACAGCCTATAGGGAGGAGGTCAGAGATCTGGCCGTGTGGTGCCAGGACAACAACCTCTCCCTCAACGTGACCAAGACAAAGGAGCTGATCGTGGACTACAGGAAAAAAAAGAGGACTGAGCACGCCCCCATTCTCATCGACGGGGCTGTAGTGGAACAGGTTGAGAGCTTCAAGTTCCTTGGTGTCCACATCACCAACAAACTATCATGGTCCAAACACACCAAGACAGTCGTGAAGAGGGCACGACAAAGCCTATTCCCCCTCAGGAGACTAAAAAGATTTGGCATGGGTCCTCAGATCCTCAAAAAATTCTACAGCTGCACCATCGAGAGCATCCTGACTGGTTGCATCACCGCCTGGTATGGCAACTGCTTGGCCTCTGACCGCAAGGCACTACAGAGGGTAGTGCGTACGGCCCAGTACATCACTGGGGCAAAGCTCCCTGCCATCCAGGACCTCTATACCAGGCGGTGTCAGAGGAAGGCCCTCAAAATTGTCAAAGACTCCAGCCACCCTAGTCATAGACTGTTCTCTCTGCTACCGCACGGCAAGCGGTACCGGAGTGCCAAGTCTAGGTCCAAAAGACTTCTCAACAGCTTCTACCCCCAAGCCATAAGACTCCTGAACAGCTAATCATGGCTACCCGGACTATTTGCACTGCCCCCCCACCCCATCCTTTTTACGCTGCTGCTACTCTGTTAAGTATTTATGCATAGTCACTTTAACTCTACCCACATGTACATATTACCTCAACTACCTCAACTAGCCGGTGACCCCGCACATTGACTATGCAACGGTACTCCCCTGTATATATAGCCTCCCTACTGTCACTTTATTTTACTGTATATATAGCCTCCCTACTGTCACTTTATTTTACTTCTGCTCTTTTTTTCTCAACACTTTTTTGTTGTTGTTTTATTCTTACTTTTTTGTTTAAAATAAATGCACTGTTGGTTAAGGGCTGTAAGTAAGCATTTCACTGTAATGTCTGCACCTGTTGTATTCGGCGCATGTGACCAATAAAATTTGATTTGATTTGATTTGATATTGAAGTCAGTTATATGAATAAAACAGGTGGGTTGCACTGGTAGGACGGTTAAACCAAATGAACTTTATTAAATCTGGACAGACCTTTGTTTCTTTACACGTTTAATACAACATCCTCATCATAACAATCGCACTGCTGATGTGCTACGAGAGACGGAGTTAGTCACAGACGAAGGGTCTTCAGTCATTACAGGCAGCTGCTCTTAGTGATGGAGGAAAACCAGGACAGTGTCTAGACGTTTCAGATTGACTAGACCCTACCTGATCCCTCCAGAGATGTCCAGAGGGGTTCTGGATTCACATCTCATATATAGTTTCATGAAAAAAAAACTAAGAAGAAATCATAATATATTCATATATTTACACAAACATTAAAAAAATGAAAACACATTTCACAAACACACACGAGGAGTAACCGGCTACCACCCGGTATCTCAAGGCCATCAGACTGTTAAATAGCCACCACTAGCCGGCTACCACCCGGTATCTCAAGGCCATCAGACTGTTAAATATCCATCACTAGCCGGCTACCACCCGGTATCTCAAGGCCATCAGACTGTTAAATATCCATCACTAGCCGGCTACCACCCGGTATCTCAAGGCCATCAGACTGTTAAATATCCATCACTAGCCGGCTACCACCCGGTATCTCAAGGCCATCAGACTGTTAAATAGCCATCACTAGCCGGCTACCACCCGGTATCTCAAGGCCATCAGATTGTTAAATAGCCATCACTAGCCGGCTACCACCCGGTATCTCAAGGCCATCAGACTGTTAAATAGCCACCACTAGCCGGCTACCACCCGGTATCTCAAGGCCATCAGACTGTTAAATAGCCACCACTAGCCGGCTACCACCCGGTATCTCAAGGCCATCAGACTGTTAAATAGCCACCACTAGCCGGCTACCACCCGGTATCTCAAGGCCATCAGGCTGTTAAATATCCATCACTAGCCGGCTACCACCCGGTATCTCAAGGCCATCAGGCTGTTAAATATCCATCACTAGCCGGCTACCACCCGGTATCTCAAGGCCATCAGACTGTTAAATAGCCATCACTAGCCGGCTACCACCCGGTTACTCAACCCTGCACCTTAGAGGCTGCTGCCCTATGTACATAGACATGGAATCACTGGTCACTTTAATAATGGAACACTAGTCACTTTAATAAATGTTTACGTGCTGCTTTACTCATCTCATATGTATATACTGTATTCTATTCTACTGTATTTTAGTCAATGCCACTCCGACATTGCTTGTCCTAATATTTATACATTTCTTAATTCCATCCTTTTACTTTTAGATTTGTGTGTATTGTTGTGAATTGTTAGATACTACTGCACTGTTGGAGCTAGAAACACAAGCATTTCACTACACCCGCAATAACATCTGCTAAACATGTGTATGTGACAAAAAAAATAACAGTGATTTGAAATGTCCCCCTATTCCCTATATAGTTCACTAAAGGCCTTTCCACACTGCATGGTTCTTATCCCCAGGCTAAGACTGGTCCTGTGTTAACCCTGGGCTAAGGATTCACACGTGTATTCCAAAGCCCTGGGCTAACGGACAAACACACATGCAACAAACATATCTCTGCCACACTCCCAATTTTATAAGCAATAAGGCATTTATTAACACATTATTTCCTCATGCCTCTAGCCTTGCATTTTATTTCCAACAGTGATGGTTTGTAGAAACCTGTCCGACCTCGGAAACAATGTTAACCTTTTGAAATGTGATCTCACCCCTGTACAGAGAATGCTGTTCACAGAGGAGACATCAAAAAAGTAGGCTCCGGAGCAGGGCAGGCTAGCCCACTTTAGAATGTGCACACTCACTTAAGCCCCGGGCTAAAATCTCCCTTAGCCCCGGGCTAAAATCTCCCTTAGCCCCGGGCTAAAATCTCCCTTAGCCCCGGGATAAAATCTCCCTTAGCCCCGGGATAAAATCTCCCTTAGCCCCGGGATAAAATCTCCCTTAGCCCCGGGATAAAATCTCCCTTAGCCCCGGGCTAAAGTGCAGTGTGAACGTGCCTTAACAAAAGTAGTGCACTATATTATAAGGAAAAGGGTGCTGTTTGGGATGAGGCAAACCAGATGTTCCACCAACAGCAGTAGACCGTGTTACAGGTGTATACCAGGTGAGGTGGGTTACAGGTGTATACCAGGTGAGGTGTGTTACAGTATTATACCAGGTGAGGTGGGTTACAGGTGTATACCAGGTGAGGTGTGTTACAGGTGTATACCAGGTGAGGTGGGTTACAGGTGTATACCAGGTGAGGTGTGTTACAGGTGTATACCAGGTGAGGTGTGTTACAGTATTATACCAGGTGAGGTGTGTTACTGTAATACAGGTGTATACCAGGTGTGTTATAGTAATACAGGTGTGTAATTTGTAATGATAAGAGCGTCTGCTAAATGATGTTAATGTAAATGTACCAGGTGTGTTACAGTAAAACAGGTATATACCAGGTAAGGTGTGTTACAGTATTATACCAGGTGAGGTGTTACAGTTATACAAGTGTATACCAGGTGTGTAAGAGTAATACAGTTGTGTACCAGGTGTGTTACAGTAAAACAGGTATATACTAGGTTAGGTATGTTACAGTATTATACCAGGTGAGGTGTGTTACAGTAATACAGGTGTATACCAGGTGAGGTGTGTTACAGTATTATACCAGGTGAGGTGGTTACAGTCATACAGGTGTATACCAGGTGAGGAGTGTTACTGTAATACAGGTGTTTACCAGGTGAGGTGTGTTACAGTAATACAGGTTTTTACCAGGTGAGGTGTGTTACAGTAATACAGGTTTTTACCAGGTGAGGTGTGTTACAGTATTATACCAGGTGAGGTGGTTACAGTCATACAGGTTTTTACCAGGTGAGGTGTGTTACAGTATTATACCAGGTGAGGTGTTAAAGTCATACAGTTGTATACCAGGTGAGGTGTTAGTCATACAGTTGTATACCAGGTGAGGTGTTTTACAGTGATGCAGGTGTATACCAGGTGAGGTGTTTTACAGTGATGCAGGTGTATACCAGGTGAGGTGTTACAGTCATACAGGCGTATACCAGGTGAGTTGTTAGTCATACAGGTGTACAACTGGTGTGTTACAGTCATACAGGTGTATACCAGGTGAGGTGTTAGTCATACAGGTGTATACCAGGTGAGGTGTTACAGTCATATAGGTGTATACCAGGTGAGGTGTTACAGTCATACAGGTGTATACCAGGTGAGGTGTTTTACAGTGATGCAGGTGTGTACCAGGTGAGGTGTTACAGTCATACAGGCGTATACCAGGTGAGGTGTTAGTCATACAGGTGTACAACTGGTGTGTTACAGTCATACAGGTGTATACCAGGTGAGGTGTTAGTCATACAGGTGTATACCAGGTGTGTTACAGTCATACGGGCAGGGATGTAGTTTTTATTTTATTTTATTTGAGAATACACGTAAGCTGGCAAAAATATTTCAATTCAATTTAATTACCAGAAAAAGTCCATGAAATGAAATAATGAAAAGCTAAATAAATGTGTAGACTACATTTACATTTACATTTTAGTCATTTAGCAGACGCTCTTATCCAGAGCGACTTACAGTTAGTGATTACATATATTTTTTTATACTGGCCCCCCGTGGGAATCGAACCCACAACCCTGGCGTTGCAAATGCCATGCTCTATCAACTGAGCTACATCCCTGCCGGCCATTCCCTCCCCTACCCTGGACGACGCTGGGCCAATTGTGCGCCGCCCATTAGTCTCCCGGTCGCGGCCGGCTGCGACAGAGCCTGGATTCGAACCAGGATCTCTAGTGGCACAGTTAGCACTGCGATGCAGTGCCTTAGACCCCTGCGCCACTCAGGAGTGGTTTCATCCCTTTCTTATGTCTATGGCGGTGGGGCGAAGGATGAATAACTGGCGGTGGGGCGAAGCATGAATAACTGGCGGTGGGGCGAAGGATGAATAACTGGCGGTGGGGCGAAGGATGAATAACTGGCGGTGGGGCGAAGGATGAATAACTGGCGGTGGGGCGAAGGATGAATAACTGGCAGTGGGGCGAAGGATGAATAACTGGCGGTGGGGCGAAGGATGAATAACTGGCGGTGGGGCGAAGGATGAATAACTGGCGGTAGGGCGAAGGATGAATAACTGGCGGTGGGGCGAAGGATGAATAACTGGCGGTGGGGCGAAAGATGAATAACTGGCGGTGGGGCGAAGGATGAATAACTGGCGGTGGGGCGAAGGATGAATAACTGGCGGTGGGGCGAAGGATGAATAACTGGCGGTGGGGCGAAGGATGAATAACTGGCGGTGGGGCGAAGGATGAATAACTGGCGGTGGGGCGAAGGATGAATAACTGGAGGAGTTGCTAAAACGTCTGTCCTTTAAACGGTTTGTAATGGACTTGGGGCTCATCTACGACGCACTTCAACTCGCCCTACTGTCTGAGTGCTTAGCGTACAGAAACGTACCACCTGTTGCTTATGCAGACAAACTGATCCACCGCATGAACCTTATCACACCATCGAGATCTAGGATCCGAATTCACCGCGTCTGCCTTGATATTCATAGAACTTCACGGACCACCTCTTGTGCAGTGGAACCCAGAACGATATGTGAGGGTCCTTTCAGCACCACGATTAAAATTACCCTCATCTGTTGCCTAACAGTCCAACTCATTCCTTATAATCATTATTATTATTATTACAAATAGAAGTTTATCACTTCCCACAATGCTGCTTGATTAGTAAAGTTAGATTAAAGCTGAATCAATGTCTGCAAGATCACATAATGATTAATTAGTATTTTACATAACAGAACTGATTATAATAGCATAGTAGATCTATAATGTTACACTATAAACAACTCTTCAGTCTTTTCTGATCTGAAGCTGAATAGTCAAAATGTTGTTCTCATGCGCCAAAACTCAAGTGTGTGCCACTAGGCAGGAAAATATGCTTTGATGGAAACACAAGAAAGGCTGATAGTTCTGCTTTCATTCACCCACTTAACAGTAATTCAAGATCTAAATGCATATTCCCATGAAACTGATTGAGATCAAATTATTGGCATGCAGCCTGGACATTTCACCAGTAAAACTTGAAGAATTATCATTCACAATTGAAAGCGATAACAGCCTATTTTGACATTTGGCTTGCCTAAATTGGTGTTTGAGGGTGTTAAAAATATTAACTGTTCTTAAGACATGCCATGTGGGCACAGGGAGATGTTGCAATTGGAGGATGCATTTTATGCACCTATTCTAGAATGATATTCAAACAGGCTACATCTGTCAGTACAAACTTTGAGAAATGATTACCTAATTTAAAACAAATGCTGCGCTCTTATCACCTAAAATAAAATTGCACTACACTACTGAATACAGGTGTGACAGTACAGACAGTGCAAGGTCATTCTCATGGCCGGGGTGTGGTAATTAATATGACATTTAGCAGACGCTTTTATCCAATGCGAAATGTGTGCATACATTTTTACATATGGGTGGTCCCGGGGATCGAACCCACTACCCTGGCGTTACAAGCGCCGTGCTCTACCAGCTGAGCTACATGGTCGTCATGGTGTCTCCTATGGCAGCCTGTTCCTTCAGATTGCGACCGCTCGGCTGGCGGCTTTCAGACACACTTTTTCAAACGCTGCTGCTACCAACACACAGACGAGAGATTAGGAAAAAAAGCTACAAATTAAATACATTCTAAAAATTACAAAAAAAGAACTTAAACGTGAATGAAGAACTTGAGCCTGTTGCCACGACGACACCTCGGAGGTGGGAGGAGCCTGGAGGTAAGCGTTCAGACTACAGAGGTCAAGGGTCACTACAGTTCACAGCTCAGAGGTCATCCTGGGGTCAGTGCTGAGCGAGGTCTGTGATTGGGTGTTTCCACCCTCCGCCCTACCCCCAAAGGGCCCTGATTGGTCAGAAGTGGCCTCACAGTAAACAGACAACCAACTGTCATCACCAAGCAAGCGTGAGAGAGCGTGAGAGAGCGTGAGAGAGCGTTTCACACACCTCAGCTGAATCAGCAGAGTATTTCCTGATAACAATAATATTCCATTTGTTCTGTTTTCTTTCTAAATAAAAAACCCAAACCCCTTTCTAATAATCATGTTGCTATAAAAAGGACAGACAGTCTCACTTCCCTTCAACCGTCCAATTAGAGAACAGGATCACAGCTGAGACTCAGCCTTCATACCCTGGATTGAACCGTGACAAACCGACCGATGGACTGACCGCACGGTTCAGATGTGAGGTCAGGGGTTATAGGTCATGGGTTGAGCAAAGCTGTCTGTTAAACAAATGAACTGAAAAGGCATTTCCCCAAGGCAATAACATACTGAACATTCACCTGTGGGTGTTTGGGATTAAACCGTTCAAGACTAAAGTATCAAGTGGTGTGTTTCTGTAAACAGTGTGTTTGCATGTAAGGCAGTGTTTGAGTGTGTGTGTGTGTGTGTGTGTGTGTGTGTGTGTTTGAGTGTGTGTGTGTGTGTGTGTGTGTGTGTGTGTGTGTGTGTGTGTGTGTGTGTGTGTGTGTGTGTGTGTTTGAGTGTGTGTGTGTGTGTGTGTGTGTGTGTGTTTGAGTGTGTGTGTGTGTGTGTGTGTGTGTGTGTGTGTGTGTGTGTGTGTGTGTTTGAGTGTGTGTGTGTGTGTGTGTGTGTGTGTGTGTGTGTTTGAGTGTGTGTGTGTGTGTGTGTGTGTGTGTGTGTGTGTGTGTGTGTGTGTGTGTGTGTGTTTGAGTGTGTGTGTGTGTGTGTGTGTGTGTGTGTGTGTGTGTTTGAGTGTGTGTGTGTGTGTGTGTGTGTGTGTGTGTGTGTGTGTGTGTGTGAGTGTGTGTGTGTGTGTGTGTGTGTGTGTGTGTGTGTGTGTGTGTGTGTTTGAGTGTGTGTGTGTTTGAGTGTGTGTGTGTTTGAGTGTGTGTGTGTGTGTGTGTGTGTGTGTGTGTGTGTGTGTGTGTGTGTGTGTGTGTGTGTGTTTGAGTGTGTGTATCTGTAAACAGTGTGTTTGCATGTAAGGCAGTGTTTGTGTGTGTTTGTGTGTGTGTGTGTGTTTGAGTGTGTGTGTGTGTTTGAGTGTGTGTGTGTGTGTGTGTGTGTGTGTGTGTGTGTGTGTGAGTGTGTGTGTGTGTGTGTGTGTGTGTGTGTGTGTGTGTGTGTGTGTGTTTGAGTGTGTGTGTGTTTGAGTGTGTGTGTGTTTGAGTGTGTGTGTGTGTGTGTGTGTGTGTGTGTGTGTGTGTGTGTGTGTGTGTGTGTGTGTGTGTTTGAGTGTGTGTATCTGTAAACAGTGTGTTTGCATGTAAGGCAGTGTTTGTGTGTGTTTGTGTGTGTGTGTGTGTTTGAGTGTGTGTGTGTGTTTGAGTGTGTGTGTGTGTGTGTGTGTGTGTGTGTGTGTTTGAGTGTGTTTGAGTGTGTGTGTGTGTGTGTGTGTGTGTGTGTGTGTGTGTGTGTGTGTGTGTGTTTGAGTGTGTGTGTGTGTGTGTGTGTGTGTGTGTGTGTGTGTGTGTGTGTGTGTGTGTGTGTGTGTGTGTGTGTGTGTGTGTGTGTGTGTGGGGTCTGGGCTCCTGTCCTCTCGGCTGGACAACATTTCCATAGGAAACATCTCATTGGCTCATCAGCTCAACCTATCAACAGCCAAGGAACCCAGAGTCCGGGGTACCGCCCCCAAACTGACACAGTCCAGGAAGGGGGTTGGGGTGTGTGTAGGGGGGTCAGAGTTCATATGGGTGGAGTCCTCTTGGGGTGGGAGGGGGAGTGGTCTAAACCTCTCCCTGCAAGCTGATTCGCTCCTCCTCCTGTCAGTCAGTGCAGGGCTTCTTCAGAGAAAAGGCAAAGATGTTGAAGTGATCGCTGAGCTGGTTGACCTGAAGAGAGAGGAGGGCGGGTGGGAGTGAGAGCGCACAGGGGGAGAGGAGGTGTGGAGAGAGGGAGGAGTTTGTCATTCGACTCACATTGGCTGAATCTCAAACCAAACACTTGGCCACCTTTATCCAGTGGCCACCCCAGCCTGACTTGAGATGTTAGCTAACTCATTTCAACTGGGATTTACAAGCTAGCAAGCAGCACCCAATGGCTTGCTAACCCAAGACAACACACCAGACACTGTACTCACCACTGAGACTCCGTAGTGTGTCTCTGTACTCACCACTGAGACTCCGTAGTGTGTCTCTGTACTCACCACTGAGACTCCGTAGTGTGTCTCTGTACTCACCACTGAGACTCCGTAGTGTGTCTCTGTACTCACCACTGAGACTCCGTAGTGTGTCTCTGTACTCACCACTGAGACTCCGTAGTGTGTCTCTGTACTCACCACTGAGACTCCGTAGTGTGTCTCTGTACTCACCACTGAGACTCCGTAGTGTGTCTCTGTACTCACCACTGAGACTCCGTAGTGTGTTTGTACTCACCACTGAGACTCCGTAGTGTGTCTCTGTACTCACCACTGAGACTCCGTAGTGTGTCTCTGTACTCACCACTGAGACTCCGTAGTGTGTCTCTGTACTCACCACTGAGACTCCGTAGTGTGTCTCTGTACTCACCACTGAGACTCCGTAGTGTGTCTCTGTACTCACCACTGATACTCCGTAGTGTGTCTGTACTCACCACTGATACTCCGTAGTGTGTCTCTGTACTCACCACTGATACTCCGTAGTGTGTCTGTACTCACCACTGATACTCCGTAGTGTGTCTCTGTACTCACCACTGAGACTCCGTAGTGTGTCTCTGTACTCACCACTGAGACTCCGTAGTGTGTCTCTGTACTCACCACTGAGACTCCGTAGTGTGTCTCTGTACTCAACAGAGACTCCGTAGTGTGTCTGTACTCACCACTGAGACTCCGTAGTGTGTCTCTGTACTCACCACTGAGACTCCGTAGTGTGTCTCTGTACTCACCACTGAGACTCCGTAGTGTGTGTCTGTACTCACCACTGAGACTCCGTAGTGTGTCTGTACTCACCACTGAGACTCCGTAGTGTGTCTCTGTACTCACCACTGAGACTCCGTAGTGTGTGTCTGTACTCACCACTGAGACTCCGTAGTGTGTCTGTACTCACCACTGAGACTCCGTAGTGTGTCTCTGTACTCACCACTGAGACTCCGTAGTGTGTGTCTGTACTCACCACTGAGACTCCGTAGTGTGTCTCTGTACTCACCACTGAGACTCCGTAGTGTGTCTCTGTACTCACCACTGAGACTCCGTAGTGTGTGTCTGTACTCACCACTGAGACTCCGTAGTGTGTCTGTACTCACCACTGAGACTCCGTAGTGTGTCTCTGTACTCACCACTGAGACTCCGTAGTGTGTTTGTACTCACCACTGATACTCCGTAGTGTGTGTGAGTGAGTATGACAACAGCCGTCCACACGTAGATCAACAGCGTCTCGTTAGCAACCAGCCCAGTAACTGCCAACAACACCACCGCCGCCATGGGAACCAACAGCCAGCTCAGTGGCTGGCAACGGGT
>NW_028163689.1:0-30471 GCF_964263955.1 Coregonus lavaretus
ACCAGGTAAATAGCAGCTGGAATAGCACCATGAGATAAAGTGTACAGTAACTAATAGTAGCCCTCTGTCCCCTCCCTCTGTGGTACAGGTGAGCCAGTACACCTTTGCCATGTGCAGCTACAGAGAGAAGAAGGCAGAGCCTGTGGAGCTGCTCCAACTGGACGGCTACACTGTAGACTACACCGACCCTCAGCCAGGTACAGTACTACACCACACACACACACACCGACCCTCAGCCAGGTACAGTAATACACCACACACACACACCGACCCTCAGCCAGGTACAGTACTATACCACACACACACACACCGACCCTCAGCCAGGTACAGTAATACACCACACACACACACACCGACCCTCAGCCAGGTACAGTAATACACCACACACACACACACCGACCCTCAGCCAGGTACAGTAATACACCACACACACACACCGACGCTCAGCCAGGTACAGTAAAACACCACACACACACACACCAACCCTCAGCCAGGTACAGTAATACACCACACACACACACACACACACACACCGACCCTCAGCCAGGTACAGTAGCCTGTGCAAATGGCAATCAGATTCCTTTTCTAGAGATAACTTCCATGACTCACTACTAGTTACGCTAGTAACAGGGCCTAAATACACTACATGACCAAAAGTATGTGGACACCTGCTCGTCGAACATCTCATTCCAAAATCATGGGCATTAATATGGAGTAGGTCCCCCCCTTTGCTGCTATAACAGCCTCCACTCTTCTGGGAAGGCTTTCCACTAGATGTTGGAACATTGCTGCGGGGACTTGCTTCCATTCAGCCACAAGAGCATTAGTGAGGTTGGGCACTGATGTTCGGTGATTAGGCCTGGCTCGCAGTTGTCGTTCCAATTCATCCCAAAGGTGTTCGATGGGGTTGATGTCAGGGCTCAGTGCAGACCAGTCAAGTTCTTCAACACCGATCTCGACAAACCATTTCTGTATTGACCTCGCTTCGTGCACGGGGGCATTGTCATGCTGAAACAGGAAAGGGCCTTCCCCAAACTTTTGCCACAAAGTTGGAAGCACAGGATTGTCTAGAATGTCATGGTATGCGTATGCTGTAGCGTTAAGATTTCCCTTCACTGAACTAAGGGGCCTAGCCCAAACCATGAAAAACAGCTCCAGACCATTATTCCTGCTCCACCAAACTTTACAGTTGGCACTATGCATTGGGGGCAGGTAGCGTTCTCCTGGCATCTGCCAAACGGAGATTCTGCCAAACGGAGATTCGTCCCTCGGACTGCCAGATGGTGAAGCGTGATTCATAACTTCAAAGAAAGCGTTTCCACCTTCGCGTTGCGCATTGTGATCTTTACATGACTGCTCGGCAATAACAGCACCTACAGTTGACCGGGGCAGCTCTAGCAGGGCAAAAATTTGACAAACTGACTTGTTGGAAAGGTGGCATCCTATGACGGTGCCACGTTGAAAGTTACTGAGCTCTTCAGTAAGGCCATTGTTTGTCTATGGAGATTGCATGGCGGTGTGCTCGATTTTATACACCTGTCAGCAACGAGTGTGGCTGAAATAGCCGGATCCACTAATTTGAAGGGCTGTCCACATACTTTTGTATATATAGTGAATATTGCGCTGGTATCTACATGTAGCAATAGCCCTACAAACACTGCTAACCGTAATTATTCCTTAGGTCTTGACGGTGGGAGGACCTTCTTCAACGCGGTAAAGGAAGGCGACACTGTGATCTTTGCCAGTGATGACGAGCAGGACCGCATCCTGTGGTCCAGGCCATGTACCGGGCCACGGGCCAATCCCACAAACCCATCCCCCCCACCCAGGTCCAGAAACTCAACAACAGAGCGGGCTCCGCACCCCAGCTAGACGCACCCATCTCCCAGTTCTGTAAGTGCCACCCATGTTGTGCCCACGAGGCCCACAACACTCAGAGTAGCTCTCACTGTTTCAGCTACAGTACCCAGCAAACTACCGCCCTAATGTACAATGCTGTTATGTTTAATCAAATTCAATATCTATCGAGATACAGATTTTATTGGACTCCTTTTTGATGTGACCTGTTTTGTTGTATTTATTTCTCTCCACATGACACAAGTGTGTATTTTAAAATGGACGATACGCGCTGTTGTGGTGTATATTTATTCTATAGGTGTGGTACAGTGTATATGATGTAACCCCTAGAAACCACAGTGAAGTGTCTACATCCATGTGGAGAAGAAAGAACGCCTCTCCTCACCTTTCCCTTCGTTCTGTCTATCTCTCAACTATCGTCACTAAATATGTTGTTTTTTCATCATCGCTGTGTCTCTCTCTGTCCCTATTCCATATCACATTATCTCTCCCTCTATCTGTCTCTTCATTTAACTATATGTCTATATTCATCTCTTTAGTTTAGCCCTTCTTCTTCCCGTGTCCCATTATACCAGTTGTTTACCAGTGTTATGAGCTATTTCCCTCTCTCTCTCTCTCTCTCTCTCTCTCTCCTCTCTCTCTTCTCTCTCTCTCTCTCGCTCTCCTCTCCTCTCTCTCTCTCTCTCTCTCTCTCTCTCCTCTCTCTCTCTCTCTCTCTCTCTCTCATCTCTCTCTCTCTCCTCTTCTCTCTCTCTCTCTCTCTCGCTCTCTCTCTCTCTCTCTTTCTCTCTCTCTCTCTCTCTCCTCTCTCTCTCTGCTCTCCTCTCTTCTCCTCTCTCGCTCTCGTCGCTCTCTCTCGCTCTCTCTTCTCTCTCTCTCTCTCCTCTCTCTCAATCCTCTCTCTCTCTCCTCTCTCTCCTCTCGCTCTCTCTCTCCTCTCTCACTCTCTCTCTCTCTCTCGCTCTCTCTCGCTCTCTCTCCTCTCTCTCTCCTCTCTCTCTCTCTCTCTCTCTCTCTCTCTCTCTGTCTCTGTCTCTGTCTCTCTCTCTCTCTCTCTCTCTCTCTCTCTCTCTCTCTCTCTCTCTCTCTCTCTCTCTCTCTCTCTCTCTCTCTCTCTCTCTCTCTCTCTCTCTCTCTCTCTCTCTCTCTCTCTCTCTCTCTCTCTCTCTCTCTCTCTCTCTCTCTCTCTCATGCTTTGTGTGTGTCCCTGGTCTAGCCCAGCTGCTGTAGGTCAGGTCTCTGTGTCTGCTCTCTGTCTTTATGTCTCTCTGGTTTGTTCCTTCTTACCCGCTATCTATCTCGTAGCTGGATTTAATGGTAAGTGCTTCCCTGTTGCTGGCACAGCTCAGATAATCCACACTGATTATCTGACCAAAGCAATGTGCTCTCCTCCCTCTCTTCCTCTTCTGTTGTTCATTCTCTCCCTCTATTCAAATCTTTATCTTATCTCTATGTCTTAGACCACTTTAGAAAACGTTCATTTTAATTTGGTTTGATTATTTTTAGGTTTAAAATACTCACTTCCATCCTTCCGAGACTAGGATGCATGTCACTCTGATTTTGTTTGCTTTGCTTTGGTTATACTATATGCATATTTGCCTTCTCTCGCTCTCAGCAACTTTATTGAACATGAAATCCCCTCTTAGCAAAACAGACCCATTTCTAAACACCAGGACTTATAACATACCAGTATGGTATCTCTTTAAAATAATGTATTTTAAAAAGGCAGAAACAGTTAGTTTTAATGACCATAATAGTAATAAAGGGTTAAGGCAGAGACAGGGCTAAAACCCACAACATAAACTACAATTAATTGTTGATTGTCATGTTCCATGAATTGCAGTAGAACTGAGGATGTAAATTAATTCAGTGAAATGGTTGTTTTTGACAACTACTGGAGGCCTTTGTCTCTCAGCAGCTGATTATTACCATCTTAAAAATGCCATGTCATGAATTAAACAGTGTGGTCTCTGCACAATTATTCCAGGAAGCAATCAGTGAAATGTTACTAAATAACTACTTGCTAGTTCACACCTGCATCTGTGCACTGTATAATGTAACACTACCAATGCCTTCTCTTGGTAGAAAAACAAGGTAAAAAAAACACTTATTATATGTTTTTGAGGTTTAAAATAAGATTATATTAAGATAATATTATAGGTAGGGTAAATAATTTGTATTTTTATTCCAGACCAATGCAATTTGGCTACACACTTCATACACATTATTTAGTTTGATGTGCTTCTTCCAAATTGCGCAAAAGTCCAAATCCAATGTATGTACACATGTAAGTCTACTAAATGTCTGCTAAATGGCATTTATATACAGTGCCTTCAGAAAGTATTCACACCCCTTTTCCCAAATGTTGTTATGTTACAGCCTAAATTTTAAATGGATTAAATTGAGATTTTTTTCCCCACACAATACCCCATAATTTTGAAGTGTAATTATGTTTTAGGACATTTTTACAAATGAATTCAAATGAAAAGCTGAAATGTCTTTAGTCAGTAAGTGTTCAACCCCTTTGTTATGGCAAGCCTAAATACAGTGCCTTGCAAAAGTATTCATCCCCCTTGGCATTTTTCCTATTTTGTTGCATTACAACCTGTAATTTAAATGGATTTGTATTTGGATTTCATGTAATGGACATACACAAAATAGTCCAAATTGGTGAAGTGAAATGAAAAAAATTACTTGTTTCAAAGAATTCTAAAAAAGAATGCATATGTATTCACCCCCTTTGCTATGAAGCCCCTAAATAAGATCTGGTGCAACCAATCACCTTCAGAAGGCACATAATTAGTTAAATAATAATAATAATAATATGCCATTTAGCAGACGCTTTTATCCAAAGCAACTTACAGTCATGCGTGCATACATTTTTTTTTGTGTATGGGTGGTCCCGGGGATCGAACCCACTACCTTGGCGTTACAAGCGCCATGCTCTACCAGCTGAGCTACAGAGAACCACTTAAATAAAGTCCACCTGTGTGTAATCTAAGTGTCACATGATCTGTCACATGATCTCAGTATATATACACCTGTTCTGAAAGGCCCCAGAGTCTGCAACACCACTAAGCAAGGGGCACCACCAAGCAAGCAGCACCATGACGACCAAGGAGCTCTACAAACAGGTCAGAGACAAAGTTGTGGAGAAGTACAGATCAGGGTTGGGTTATAAAAAAATAACTTTGAACATCCCACGGAGCACCATTAAATCCATTATTAAATTTTTTTATGAAAATGGCATCACAACAAACCTGCCAAGAGAGGGCCGCCCACCAAAACTCACGGACCAGGCAAGGAGGGCATTAATCAGAGAGGCAACAAAAAGACCAAAGATAACCCTGAAGGAGCTGCAAAGCTCCACAGCAGAGATTGGAGTATCTGTCCATAGGACCACTTTAAGCCGTACACTCCACAGAGCTGGGCTTTACGGAAGAGTGGCCAGATAAAAGCCATTGCTTGAAGAAAAAAATAAGCAAACACGTTTGGTGTTCGCCAAAAGGCATGTGGGAGACTCCCCAAACATATGGAAGAAGGTACTCTGGTCAGATGAGACAAAAATGTAGCTTTTTGGCCATCAAGGAAAACGCAATGTCTGGCGCAAACCCAACACCTCTCATCACCCCGAGAACACCATCCCCACAGTGAAGCATGGTGGTAGCAGCATCATGCTGTGGGGATGTTTTACATCGGCAGGGACTGGGAAACTGGTCAGAATTGAAGGAATGATGGATGGCGCTAAATACAGGGAAATCCTTGTGGGAAACCTGTTTCAGTCTTCCAGAGATTTGACACTGGGACGGAGGTTCACCTTCCAGCAGGACAATGACCCTAAGCATACTGCTAAAGCAACACTCGATTGGTTTAAGGGGAAACATTTAAATGTCTTGGAATGACCTAGTCAAAGCCCAGACCTCAATCCAATTGAGAATCTGTGGTATGACTTAAAAAATGCTGTACACCAGCGGAACCCATCCAACTTGAAGGAGCTAGAGCAGTTTTGCCTTGAAGAATGGGCAAAAATCCCAGTGGCTAGATGTGCCAAGCTAATAGAGACATACCCCAAGAGACTTGCAGCTGTAATTGCTGCAAAAGATGGCTCAACAAAGGTTTGACTTTGGGGGGGTGAATAGTTATGCACGCTCAAGTTTTCTGTTTTTTTGTCTTGTTTGTTTCACCCCAAAAAATATTTTGCATCTTTAAAGCGGTAGGCATGTTGTGTAAATCAAATGATACAAACCCCGCAAAAATCCATTTTAATTCCAGGTTGAAAGGCAACAAAATAGGACAAATGCCAAGGGGGTGAATAATTTCGCAAGCCACTGTAAGTTCAGGAGTAAAATTTGCTTAACAAGTCACATAATAAGGTGCATGGACTCACTCAGTGTGCAATAATAGTGTATAAACATTTTTTTTATGACTACCTCTCTCTGTACCACACACATACAATTATCTGTAAGGTCCCTCAGTCGAGCAGTGAATTTCAAACACAGATTCAACAACAAAGACCAGGGAGGTTTTCTAATGCCTCACAAAGAAGGGCACCTATTGGTAGATTGGGGGAAAATAGCAGACATTGAATATCTCTTATCTCTTAAGTTATTAATTACACTTATCAGTACACCCAGTCACTACAAAGATACAGTCATCCTTCCTAACTCAGTTTCCGGAGAGGAAGGAAAGCGCTCAGAGATTTCACCATGAGGCCAATGGTAACTTTAAAACAGTTACAGAGTTTAATAGCTGTGATAGGAAATAACTGACGATGGGTCAACAACATTGTATTTACTCCACAAAATGTACCTAATTGACAGAGTGAAAATAACAAATTCTAAAACGTGCATCCTGTTTGCAACAAGGTACTAAAGTAATACTTTTAAAAAACGTGACAAAGCAATACATTATTTGTCCTGAATACAAAGTGTTATGTTTGGGGCAAATCCAATAAAACACATTACTGAGTACCACTCTCCATATTTTCAAGCATAGTGGTGGCTGCATCATGTTATGGGTATGCTTGTAATCGTTAAGGACTGGGGAGTTTTTCAGGATAAAAAATAAATGGAATGGAGCTAAGCACAGGCAAAATCCTAGATGAAAGTTGCTTACCAAGAAGATAGTGAATGTTCCTGAGTTGCCGAGTTACAGTTTTGACTTAACTCTACTTAAGAATCTATGGCAAGACCTGAAAATGGTTGTCTAACAATGATCAACAACCAATTTGACAGAGCTTGAAGAATTTTGAAAATAATAATGGGCAAATGTTGCACAATCCAGGTATGGAAAGCTCTTAGAGACTTACCCAGAAAGACTCACAGCTGTAATCGCTTCCAAGGGTGCTTCTACAAAGTATTGACTCAGGGGTGTGAATACTTATGTAAATGAGATATTTCTGTATTTCATTTTCCCAAAAAAATCATACATTTCTACAAATATGTTTTCACTTTTTCATTATGGGGTATTGTGTGTAGATTGGTGAGATACAATTTTTTAAATCTATTTTGAATTCAGGCTGTAATTCAACAAAATGTGTGATACGTCAAGGGGATGAATACTTTCTGAAGGCACTGTATATATTTATTTTATATTAAATCAATTGTTATTTCCAGTGGAATATCCATGTTTTACTGAAGAGGGCTGCTAAATGAGAGCTGGCAAATATGTACCTGGAGTATTCTGAATGCTGACATGTAGCAAGTGATGATGTCATGTCATTCCCTTTACCATATGCTACTGCAGTCTTCTCCACTCCTTAGAGACGGACCTAGAATTAACACTTTCCCTGACACTACTACCACTTTTACAATGTACATATCCGTTGACCTTTTCTTTCTTTGGATGCCTGACAAGGACATTTACCAGGGTGATGTTCTCACAATTATTGGTGAAAACTGAGTCTGTTTTCTGTTCCCTCTTGTTGAAAGACTGAGACAGATCCTGGTATTGTTGGGTATATAGAGATTTGCCTCAGGAATTCACATCTCCCCTCCTTTAACACACTAATATTGGTATGCTCTAAGTGCTATATGAATCATACAGTGCATGGGCATATAAAGTATTGTCAACTTGCAAATGTACAAATGTGTAAAAACATGAACTTGTATACAAAAACTAGATGAGCATAATAAGACAATCGCTCATTCCACAATCGCTGTTCAATGAATTCAAATGTTTAGGATGGAGAGACTGATTGAGAAAGGGAGAACCACAGTGTCAGCCCGTCTTTAGCTCCACGTTACCCCTAAACCAGACCCAGCTATCATCATGTACCCCTCAATCAGCCGTCAGAGAGGGCTGGGCTGTGGATGTTCTGGGGAGGGAGGGAGCGGGGAGGTGGTGCTGGTGGTCAATTCTTTTTTTTTAAACAGTCATGCGCTAAATAGCCCAAATGTTCTGTGCAGGGATCTATAAATGAGTAGCATCCATCAATCATTGTGATGTCAGTCCTTCCCCTGCCTAGACAGATGGGGGTGACTAGTGTCATTGTCTGTTACTGTCCAGAGCCCCCATGTCCACTCCACTGCTAATATGTCAAATAGACGTGACAGGCCACCAGTCACAGAGGAGAGGGACACAAAGTCACCTTTTTGGACTTGGGAGTTCGGAATCATAAGCATCATAGCAGCACAGTCTTTGTTCCCTGGGTGGTTGACAGCTGGCCTGGCGCCACATTGGGTTTCACTCAACAATGAAGTCGAGGTCAATGGGACAAAAGTGATATTTTATTATTATATTCTCTCAGCTTTGATGGTAGTTTGGGGCGGCTGGTAGCTTAGTGGTTAAGAGCGTTGTGCCAGTAACCGAAAAGTTGCTGGTTCTAATCCCCTAAGTGAAAAATCTGTCTCTGCCCTTGAGCAAGGCACTTAACCCTAATTGCTCCTGTAAGTCGCTCTGGATAAGAGTGTCTGCTTAAAAAATAGTTTGGTATTTAAAAAATTATATTCTATAGTCAAAGTAATTTATTGTTCATGATTTATATTTTTATGTCACGTTCAGCTTTGGTGTGATTTTGAATTTCTGAAAAACATCCAAAACATTTGACACTTTTCTATATCAGTATGTCTGGACACATTTTACTATGACATTGTGTGTGTATATCCACATTGCAGCGAAAACTCATTTGTTTCACTATATCGCATCTGTTGTTAATGCTCCATAAGTGGTGTTGTCCCTTTATTGACATGTAAAGCCTTGTCTCGGGAGGGGCAGCTGCATAGGCTATTTATCCAGACCGCTGCTTAGAATAGCTGTGACCTGCGGATCTGAGGCATCCAGAGCAGTCCCTAAGCCCTTGCTAAAGGAGTCCATTAAAATACAACTAGAGGGAGATGGATGGCGCATGGATTAACGGTCAGCCTTCCCATTCCAGACAGACCCTGATGTAATGCCTAAGCCCACTCAATGGGAAGGAAAGTGAAAATGTGTTGTCAAATTTATTTAGCCCCCTCTCTGGACAAGGGGGGGTTAATTAGGGAGACCCTAGGGGGGTGCCGACGGGCTGAGCAGTGGAGGGGAGGGATTGGAAGTAAAGGGGAAAGGAGATGGGTCTTGCTAGCGCACCTCAGAGGTTGCATTCAATCATGTGAGGATGCAATCAGAAAGGCTGCTATCAGAGAGTTTAGACTATATATACTGAACAAAAATATAGTAAATAGTTACCATATATTTTTATACAATTGCCCACAAATATATACTGAACAAAAATATTAGTTACATTTCATATAAAGAAATCAGTCAATTTAAATTCATTAGGCACTAATCTATGGATTTCACATGACTGGGAATACAAATGCATCTGTTGGTCACAGATACCTTAAAAGAAAGGTGGGGGTGTGGATCAGAAAACCAGTCAGTATCTGGTATGTGACCACTATTTGCCTCATACAGCACGACACATCTCCTTCGCATAGAGTTGATCAGGCTGGTGATTGTGGCCTGTGGAATGTTGTCCCACTCCTCTTCAATGGCTGTGCGAAGTTGCTGGATATTGGCGGGAACTGGAACACGCTGTTGTGCACGGCGATCCAGAGCATCCCAAACATCCTCAATGGTGACATGTGAGTAGGCAGGCCATGGAAGAACTGCGACATGGGCCCGTGCATTATCATGCTGAAACATGAGGTGGTGGCAGCGGATGAATGGCACGAAAATGTGCCTCAGGATCTCGTCACGGTATCTCTGTGCATTAAAATTGCCATTGATAAAATGCAATTGTGTTCGTTGTCCGTAGCTTACGCCTGCCCATACCATAACCCCTCCGCCATCATGGGGCACTCTGTTCACAACATTGACATCAGCAAACCACTCGCCCACACAACGCCATACACGTGGTCTGCGGTTGTGAGGCCGGTTGGACGTAGTGCCAAATTCTCTAAAATGACATTGGAGGTGGTTTATGGTAGAGAAATGAAAATTAAATTCTCTGGCAACAGCTCTGGTGGACATTCCTGCAGTCAGCATGCCAATTGCTCGCTCCCTCAAAACTTGAGACATCTGTGGCATTGTGTTGTGTGACAAAGCTGCACATTTGAAAGTGGCCTTTTATTGTCCCCAGCACAAGGTGCACCTGTGTAATAATCATGCTGTTTAATCAGCTTCTTGATATGCCACACCTGTCAGGCGGATGGATTATCTTGGCAAAGGAGAAATGCACACTTACAGGGATGTAAACAAATTTGTGCACACAATTTAGAGAGAAATAAGCTTTTTGTGCTTATGGAACATTTCAGGGAACTTTTAATTTCAGCTCATGAAACATGGGCGCAACACTTTGCATGTTACCTTTATATTTTTGTTCAGTGTATATGCTCAGGTCGAAGGATCACATGTGGGGGGGTCCTGAGATTTGCAGTGTATCATACACTGTTGTGTAGGGAGAAAGAACCCACAGAAAGTAACTTTGAAACTTATCAAGAGAGAACTGGACCAATGTTGTAATAAGGAGACAGACAGACAGAACAGAATCAGTCATGCATGACCACAGGAATGACCCTTCTGCATTAGTTATGCTGCAACTCACATCCAATCCTCCTGACCCTCACTCTGGCCCAGAGCTCTTTCCACCTGCAAGTTGACAATGAACCCCACACTGATCCTCTCCATTGACCAGAGCACCCACCCCCAGATGAAACATACTGTATGAGAGCCCTATTCAATGTAAACCGTTAACCTGGTGTGCAGGCTCAGAATAAATTTAACATTATTCTTGCCCGGTGAGAGAGTGTCGGTATAGTTTCACCCTTACGCCATTGATTACTCATTAAATGAGCCCCAACCCACAATCTTCCGGTGCAAGAAAAATGTATACTGTATATGTGTCTCATCGCTAAACCTTCTTAGCAGTTTTGATAGAATAGGGCCCTCACACTGTGCGAGTGACGCTCTCTTACCCTCTCACTCCGTCTAACTCCTGTGGATCCTGTCTCTCCCTTCATGTGTGCTGGCTGTCTCTCTCTCTCCGGGGTGGACGGACATAGACGCTGACCGGGCGCAAAAACATGGCATGGATGAGTTCATCTCAGCCAACCCCTGCAGCTTTGACCACTCCTCCCTATTTGAGATGGTGCAGCGCCTCACCCTGGACCACAGACTCAATGACTCCTACTCCTGTTTGGTGAGGAAAGGGTTACCAGTCCAGTGGTTCCCTCATTCTTTTACATTGTGATCTTACATACGTAAAAATTTATGCACACATGACTGTAAGTCGCTTTGGATAAAAGCGTCTGCTAAATGGCATATTATATTATTATTATTCTATCAATTTCTATCTATTTCGATCTATTCTAACTCCCCTCGTATGTCTATTTTGCAGGGTTGGTTCAGTCCAGGCCAGGTGTTTGTCATGGATGAGTACTGTGCTCGTAATGGTGTGCGGGGGTGTCACAGACACCTGTGTTACCTGGGTGACCTGCTGGAGAGGGCAGAGAACGGGGCTATGATCGACCCCACCCTGCTGCACTACAGCTTTGCCTTCTGTGCCTCACACGTCCACGGCAACAGGTACAGAGAACTGATGTACAGCTCTCCTTCTACGCCATCTCCCCCCTCTATCTCTCTCTCTATCTCTCTCTATCTATCTATCTATCTATCTATCTATCTATCTATCTATCTATCTATCTATCTATCTATCTATCTATCTCTCTCTCTCTCTCTCTCTCTCTCTCTCTCTCTCTCTCTCTCTCTCTCTCTCTCTCTCTCTCTCTCTCTCTCTCTCTCTCTCTCTCTCTCTCTCTCTCTCTCTCTCTCTCTCTCTCTCTCTCTCTCTCTCTCTCTCTCTCTCTCTCTCTCTCTCTCTCTCTCTCTCTCTCTCTCTCTCTCTCTCTCTCTCTCTCTCCTTAACAGGAACAAATGTTATGCATATGAAAGCAAACCCAAGCCTCCCCACTCAGAGAACCCACTTTACCACCAACCTTCTTCATCAAATCAATCTCATTCGGAGAATGTATATTCCACCCTACACCCTGTCTCCCAGATCTGGATACAATCTGTACTGGTATACATCACCAAGCCACCCCATCCCATGCTTGTTGTTTTGTTGCCTCAGTCAAAGCTTTCTCTAATATTATTTTTTCCAATAACTTGTTTCAGTCACTTAGGATTTTAAGTTTCTCATGTTCAGTTGGGATTTTTGTATATTCTTTTATTTTTCTTCTTTCTTTGTTGTCTGTTCTCAATTAATTGTTTCTCATTGTTGTCTGTTATGATTTTGGTTTGCTTTATTAATTTTATCTTCTTTCTTTTTTTCCGTTGCTTGCTCTCTTAACATCACCCCTGCCTCTTCCTCATGTAACCTGTAGTCAGAGACTGTCTGAGTTGCTAAACTGGCCTGTAACCGAGGCAGAGCTTCAGAGCTACCTTTACCCCCCCACCCCAGAGCCCCCAACCCCCTCTAAGAGGGAACTCAAAATCATGGAGTTTAGGAAAAAAAAGGACTCCAAGTCCCAGGCTGTCTCTTGGCCCAGAAGGTAAGAGTCTGTGGTGCTTCCTCCCTGATAGATCCACTGTGACTCTCCCTCCCACCCGACCTCAGTCACATGACTGTTTGATTTTAACAAGAGTGAATACTGGAGTTGAAATATTAAAATACTTATTGGGTATTTCAATGTTTTATTTTTTTAAAGAATAAAATGTGTTTGTGTGTATACGTGCATACGTAGGTACGTTTGTACCTACAGTGGGGAGAACAAGTATTTGATACACTGCCGATTTTGCAGGTTTTCCTACTTACAAAGCATGTAGAGGTCTGTAATTTCTATCATAGGTACACTTCAACTGTGAGAGACATAATCTAAAACAAAAATCCAGAAAATCACATTGTAGGATTTTTAAGTAATTAATTTGAATTGTATTGCATGACATAAGTATTTGATCACCTACCAACCAGTAAGAATTCCGGCTCTCACAGACCTGTTAGTTTTTCTTTAAGAAGCCCTCCTGTTCTCCACTCATTACCTGTATTAACTGCACCTGTTTGAACTCGTTACCTGTATAAAAGACACCTGTCCACACACTCAATCAAACAGACTCCAACCTCTCCACATTGGCCAAGACCAGAGAGCTGTGTAAGGACATCAGGGATAAAATTGTAGACCTGCACAAGGCTGGGATGGGCTACAGGACAATAGGCAAGCAGCTTGGTGAGAAGGCAACAACTGTTGCCGCAATTATTAGAAAATGGAAGAAGTTCAAGATGACGGTCAATCAACCTCGGTCTGGGGCTCCATGCAAGATCTCACCTCGTGGGGCATCAATGATCATGATGAAGGTGAGGGATCAGCCCAGAACTACACGGCAGGACCTGGTCAATGACCTGAAGAGAGCTGGGACCATAGTCTCAAAGAAAACCATTAGTAACACACTACGCCGTCATGGATTAAAATCCTGCAGCGCACGCAAGGTCCCCCTGCTCAAGCCAGCGCATGTCCAGGCCCGTCTGAAGTTTGCCAATGACCATCTGGATGATCCAGAGGAGGAATGGGAGAAGGTCATGTGGTCTGATGAGACAAAAATAGAGCTTTTTGGTCTAAACTCCACTCGCCGTGTTTGGAGGAAGAAGAAGGAGGATGAGTACAACCCCAAGAACACCATCCCAACCGTGAAGCATGGAGGTGGAAACATCATTCTTTGGGGATACTTTTCTGCAAAGGGGACAGGACGACTGCACCGTATTGAGGGGAGGATGGATGGGGCCATGTATCGCGAGATCTTGGCCAACAACCTCCTTCCCTCAGTAAGAGCATTGAAGATGGGTCGTGGCTGGGTCTTCCAGCATGACAACGGCCCGAAACACACAGCCAGGGCAACTAAGGAGTGGCTCCGTAAGAAGCATCTCAAGGTCCTGGAGTGGCCTAGCCAGTCTCCAGACCTGAACCCAATAGAAAATCTTTGGAGGGAGCTGAAACTCCGTATTGCCCAGCGACAGCCCCGAAACCTGAAGCATCTGGAGAAGGTCTGTATGGAGGAGTGGGCCAAAATCCCTGCTGCAATGTGTGCACACCTGGTCAAGACCTACAGGAAACGTATGATCTCTGTAATTGCAAACAAAGGTTTCTGTACCAAATATTAAGTTCTGCTTTTCTGATGTATCAAATACTTATGTCATGCAATAAAATTCAAATTAATTACTTAAAAATCATACAATGTGATTTTCTGGATTTTTTAGTTTCCGTCTCTCACAGTTGAAGTGTACCTATGATAAATATTACAGACCTCTACATGCTTTGTAAGTAGGAAAACCTGCAAAATCGGCAGTGTATCAAATACTTGTTCTCCCCACTGTATGTACGTGGGTGTTTTGTGTACATGTGCCCACACTTCTGTATGGAGACCGAATCTGTCGTAGTCATGGCTGGATCTCTAGTCAACATAAACAAGCAAGTGTCACTACAGTGTGAGGGGCGAAGGTCACGGTGGCTGTCTGACAGTCCTCCTATCCTCCTACCCTATCTACCCCTCCCCTCCGCATCTTTTTAGCTTTGCTTTTCCTTAGGGTACTTTTTAGTCGTTCAGTTTTTGTCATTCTTTATTTTTTAAATATATTTTTTTGTGTAGTAAATATTTCAGCTTTTATTTTCATAGTTTTTTGTTAGTTTTGTCCTGTGAAGCACTTGTATTGTCTGAAATGTGCTGTATAAATGAAGCTTGATTTAATTTCCATCCCTCCCTCTACCCCCATCCTATGACAGACAGTGATGAAGCTGAGGTGGGCTGTCTGTTTGAGTCCTGTTATGATCAGGCTGGACGGGAAGACTGGAGTAGCTCCAAGACTGGAGGATAGGAGTGGGGGGTGGAGAGAGAGAGAGAGAATGGAAAATGGGAGGAAAAGAGAGAAGGGGTTAGAGATAAGTAAAGAGAGAGGGTCAGGAATAGAGGGAGAAAGATGGAGAGAGAAAATAAAGGGAGGGAGGCAGGTGTGCCTGGAGGTCAGGAATGACAGGATGACAAGTTGTCATGGGTGACGGGCGAGTGTCTCCTGCCACTGTCCGAGCTCAGGCCACAGCTACAGCCAGCCCGCCTCCAGTCCCCATGACGATGACAGCCCCGCGCAGCCCATGAGAGAAACCCATCTCTGGCCAAGACCCCCCTCATCCCCCTCACTCCCCTCACCCACCCACAACCTAATAGCCTGATGGCCACAGGGCATGAACTGAATATTATAGAGAGTACAGTAGCCTGGGAGTAAATTGAGAATAAATTGTCTGTTTAAGGGTTGGCGTGGATTTCATTCCACCTCCAGTAAGTTTAGGTAATGATTTGGAAATGTGGTGTTTGAATGTTAAATTCGGGGTTAAATATGGCATTTGTCTATTAAAATGTGATGTACTAGTCAATTTGTGAATTGGCTGTAATTCAGCTCCAGTCACGTACTGTAGCTTCTTGAAATAGAGGAAGCACAGACCTCTGATATGGCGTGCTACCGATGTTCTGTTATTAGTTTCTCTGATCGCTCTCAGTTACAAATGATGACTCATTTCCATGTAGTCATGAAAATAGAGGACAGGGGCATGAGGTTATGAGAACTTTATGAAAGCTGTGGAGGAGCAAAAAATATGGCTAGGCATAATTAGTGTGAAATGATCAAATAGTTTATTTATTTTTGACGGACTGTCAGAGGCAGAAATTATACACACATCACATACCATCTTATTAAGGGCTTTTTATTGACATGCTTCAGATGAACACAAAAACACAAACACTGACAATCATAGCCTGAAACATACACACACACACACACACACACACACACACACACGCACAGAGGGAAGAGAGTGTTGGTGAGGGGCCTGGCTCCTTATAGTTAGTGACATGGCTGAGGACGGGGGAAATTGAGCAGAGTGCATGTGACAGAGGAGGCGCTGGTCGCCGTGACAGCGGCCTGAGGAACAGGAGACGTGACATGCTCCGCGTCACAGGGCCCAGGATGTAATCTCAGTGAAGGACACTGAGAAAGGAGGGGAGAGGGGGAGGATGGGGAGGAGGGGGGAGGGATACTCCTGTCAGACAAGATGGGGGCCACAGCTTGGCACGGGATTGTGTGAGGGTGGCGTGGGGGGAGGGGGGGGGGTTATAACCCCCCCTCTGTAACCATGCTCAGATATCAGTGGCCCCACTGTTCCAGACAGATGGCTGGCTCTTACCTGTGGAATACACCACAGAAACTCTGCCTTTGTACTGTAGGCTCTGCTGTGGATATATAGCTAGCCACTACACATGTACTATGTTGGCTGAAATTCTCAGTTAGAACTTCAGTGACCGTGTTGACCCTTGTGTTACCCCTGTGATCACTGTGTCAGTGGTGGCCACACTGTCTACTCTGAATTAGAATATTATGATGATACTAATATAATATGTCCAAAGGGATCTTCCAGTTAACACCTACTGTATATTCATTGTACTTTAAGTGGACCATGTGGGAATCAAACCCACAACCTTGGTGTTTCCTGCCCCATGCTCCAACCATATAAACTCTATGGTACTGTATGTCCCTCAGGCCTGACGGGATAGGAACAGTCACTGTGGAGGAGAAGGAGCGCTTTGAGGATATCAAAGAGAGGCTGCGTGTTCTGCTGGAGAACCAGATCACACACTTCAGGTGTGTACTGTAATACTATATCTAAGTCTATAACTGACCCTGGCACAGACACGGCTATGGGATTTGTCAAACCACAGATTATAGATTGTGACAGATGTCAATCATGTATCAATCACTGTGCTCTGCAAAATGTTACTTACATTCTGATCAAAAAAATAAAAAATAAAGAACTAGCTACCCACTGGGCACACACTGGTTGAATCAATGTTGTTTCCATGTCATTTCAATGAAATTATGTTAAACCAACGTAGAATAGACGTTGAATTGACGTCTGTGCCCAGGGGGTGGTAATTTATAAATTCTAGAAATGCTTAAGGATAAAGAATGGTCTTATGAGGAAGGAATACCTTCAAAATAAACCCTACATAAATGAAACTGGATTTCTTTCCCAGGTACTGTTTTCCATTTGGTCGACCGGAGGGGGCCCTGAAAGCCACTTTGTCCCTGCTTGAGAGGGTATGTTATTATGCATCCTCTTCTAACCTTACCTTATGTTCTATTAACCATGGACACACGCCTTCCTTTAGGCTATGGGACAACTAAATATACAAAATATTTTAAATGTTCCATCCATATTTGAATTGAGCAGGTCTTATAAATAGTTGTCTATTTGGTTTGTATATGTTGTATATAATATACCTGAGTAAAACAGATGTTTGTCTCCTCTTCTCTACACGCACACTCCCATGCTTTTCTTTTTTGTGGTAACGCCCCAGAAAAGTATAGTATATTTTCTCCAATGTCTCCTGTTCTGTTCCAGGTGCTGATGAAGGATATTGTGACCCCTGTGCCCCAGGAGGAGGTGAAGACAGTCATCCGTAAATGTCTGGAGCAGGCAGCCTTGATCAACTACCAGCGCCTCTCAGAATACGCCAAAGTAGAAGGTAGAATAAACACTGACAGACGCGTATGCATGCGCACAAACGCACACATGCACACACACACACACACTTCAATTACACAATGCAGCATCACACAGTGATGCCAGTGTACTAGCTATACCCATATAGTATTCTTTCACACACAGTACTCTACTGTACTGTACTTCAATGTTCTGTCGTCATTTATGTCTCCCCTCTAGCATTGTTACCACAATAGGATTGTTATCTACAGGGATTATCACACGTTGTTGTTGCACAGTGACATACATTCTACAGACATCATGCCCTCTGGTGCTTTACCACATTGCCCCCTGCAGGTCAATGGGTGCTAACAAACTACAATTGTGGGGTTAGCTGATGAAACTAACACTGTAAAAGTGTGAAAAAATGTGATCAGTGTTATTTCCTGATAGTTGCTCGTTGAAAATACAATCTACACAGGACCTTCTAATCAGCAGGTTTTGCATGGGAGGAGTTTCGGCCAGGCAGTAAATTAATGAAAATACTGTACCAATAACAAAGAGAGTTCCAAACCTCTCTGCCAATAACAGCTAGTTTTCAGTTTTCCCCTCCCCACTCAGACCACTCCCAGACAGTCCTAGCAAAAGTCTTGCTTGAGAAACATGTTTCTTTTTAACAATTTTAATGGAAAACTATTTCAGAATGGTACTTAATTGTTACCCAGAAAGGATTTGATATGGAGATAACAACAGCTGCACTGGGCATTTTAAGAAGAAAACAAAGTCAAACACAATCAATAAATGGAAATAAGTTAACTCAAAGCAAAGATTTCGTTTTCATATGTATTAATATAACTGTTCTGTCCCCAGCTGCAGTGAAAATACCTCGGCTTCCCGTCCTGTGGCTGCTGTTACTTTTAAATGTGCTTATAAAGTTGAAACCCTCTTTTCATTTACAGGTGTCCTTTATATTGATGTAGCTCCCTAAATAAATGTGCATGTTAGAGATGTGTACAGTAAGTAAAAATGCATTCAACTCCCCGTGAATCTGCCATCTTTATTCTGACTCCTGTGTGCCTCAGCTTCTCTCTGGCACAGTCAACCCACTGTCCTTCTCCTTCCTCACACCGTCGTGGCTTCAAGGTGGGGTGATGCTCTGAAGCAACAATTCCTCCTTCCCTTGTTTTCTCTCCTACCCCTTTCCTATCCTCTCCTTTGTTTTGAAATAACGTTCATCTTCTGTTCACCGTCACCTCCCCTCTCTGCTTTCCTCCTCCTTGTTTATTGGCTTTGCTGCTTCACTCCAAGCTCCTTGTAGTATGAACACAAGTCAAGAAGGCAAGTGCACAAGGCATGCTGGGATTGCCCTCTGCAGCAACCCAGTATCTGTATGTTGCATGTCCCAAGTTTTCTTTACTAGGCATCCAGAACTGGCAACATGTTCCATGGACAAGTTTACAAAAAAAATCTGTGTTGGAATTCATGTATAGGTATGTGTAGCTTGGACTACACTTCACTATACTGTTTTTACATAAATCGAAACCTCTATTCTCAAATTAAGCTCTTCTCTATTCCAGTCAGTGACTATTAGGGCTGTGGTGGTCATGACATTTTGTCAGCCGGTGACTGTCAAGCAAATAACTGCCGGTCTCATGGTAATTGACCGTTAATTAACATAAACACATTTAGCATCTCCTGGCTTCCACGCATAGCCTACAAGCCACTGATGCAGACCTTTGGAATATCTACATTTAAAAAAGTTGAATAAATCAATTTAATATAGCCTACACCATCACAATAAATCCATTATTTATTTTAGACAGGTCTAAAGAACCATGATATGAAGAAAATGTAGTCTATTTCAGAAGAACAAAATAGCATACTCTGAGTTGTCCTTATAATAATATGCCATTTAGCAGACGCTTTTATCCAAAGCGACTTACAGTCATGCGTGCATAAATGTTTTGTGTATGGGTGGTCCCGGGGATCGAACCCACTACCTTGGCATTACAAGCGCCGTGCTCTACCAGCTGAGCTACAGAGGACCACTTATGTTAGGTCCTGATCTGTGCTGTGGCTACACTAGTTCATTCAGCAGACAAGATTTACTTAGAATTCCGTTGCATTATTTTATATTATTTTATAGTATGAAGAATACAATTGAACATAGCTGAATAAAATAGAAAGGATATTTTCTCCAAATGATTTCTGAGGGAGTGCGCAGATGCGGCTATTCTGTGTTAAGCGGTTATCAAAGAAATAGGTCCTCCTCTATTTAGAGTTATTTATGCAACTTTAGTTGTGATACAAACGTTTAGCTATATGTTTTGATTTTTAAAACATTCTAAGGCTGCTTGATGCGACTCTAATGTTGATTTGAAAAAAGTTGCATGAAAGGAATGAGCTCTGCTTTGTTTATTGAGCAGGCTGCACACTTGTCCCCCTTGTGTGGCTATAATGCCACCTAACAAAATCCATGCCTTTTGCAGCCAAAGTGGCTGTTGTGCCCTTGGGCTGACTATAATAATTATATTTCCCTTTTCCCATCTGCCAATCGCTGTGCTCCGATGCACCTCTCACTCACATGTCTCTCTCAGATACAGTGCCTTAAAAAAGTATTCATCCCCCTCTGCGTTTTTCCTATTTTGTTGCATTACAACCTGTAATTTAAATTGATTTTTATTTGGATTTCATGTAATGGACATACACAAAATGGTCCAAATTGGTGAAGTGAAAAAAAAAAAAAATACGTGTTTCAGAAAATTCTAAAAAATTAATAACGGAAAAGTGGTGCGTGCATATGTATTCACCCCCTTTGCTATGAAGCCCCTAAATAAGATCTGGTGCAACCAATTACCTTCAGAAGTCACGTAATTAGTTAAATAAAGTCCACCTGTGTGTCACATGATCTGTCATATGATCTCAGTATATATACACCTGTTCTGAAATGCCCCAGAGTCTGCAACACCACTAATCTAGGGGCACCACCAAGCTAGCGGCACCATGAAGACCAAGGAGCTCTCCAAACAGGTCAGGGACAAAGTTGTGGAGAAGTACAGATCAGGGTTGGGTTATAAAAAAATATCAGAAACTTTGAACATCCCACAGAGCACCATTAAATCCATTATTAAAAAATGGAAAGAATATGGCACCACAACAAACCTGCCAAGAGAGTGCCGCCCACCAAAACTCACGGACCAGGCAAGGAGGGCATTAATCAGAGAGGCAACAAAGAGACCAAAGATAACCCTGAAGGAGCTGCAAAGCTCCACAGCAGAGATTGGAGTATCTGTCCATAGGACCACTTTAAGCCGTACACTCCACAGAGCTGGGCTTTACGGAAGAGTGGCCAGAAAAAAGCAATTTCTTAAAGAAAAAAAATTTCCAAACACGTTTGGTGTTCGCCAAAAGGCATGTGGGAGACTCCCCAAACATATGGAAGAAGGTACTCTGGTCAGATGAGACAAAAATTGAGCTTTTTGGCCATCAAGGAAAACGCTATGTCTGGCGCAAACCCAACACCTCTCAGCATCCCGAGAACAACATCCCCACAGTGAAGCATGCTGCCACCACCGTGCAGCAGAGACTGGGAAACTGGTCAGAATTGAAGGAATGATGGCGCAAATGTTCCAAAATGCTATCAATTACGGGAAAACACCATCCTCAAAAGTGACCGCAAATGCAATGCATATAATGCTTTATTAGAAAGGTGTATTTTTATGGTGAAAATTGTTCTTCCACAAACTTGAAACTCACGCGCTGCTTACATTGCATTCAGAAAGTATTCAGACCCCTTGACGTTTTCCACATTTTGTTACGTTACAGCCTTATTCTAAAATTGATTAAATCGTTTTTTCCCCTCATCAATCTACACACAATGCCCCATAATGGCAGAGCAAAAACTGTTTTTTAGAATAACACATTTACATAAGTATTCAGACCCTTTACTCAGTACTTTGTTGAAGCACCTTTGGCAGTGATTACTGCCTCGAGTCTTCTTGGATATGACGCTACAAGCTTGGCACACCTGTATTTGGGGAGTTTCTCCCATTCCTCTCTGCAAATCCTCTCAAGCTCTGTCAAGTTGGTTGGGGAGTGTTGCTGCACAGCTATTTACAGGTTTCTCCAGAGATGTTTGATTGGGTTCAAGTCCGGGCTCTGGCTGGGCCACTCAAGGACATTCAGAGACTTGTCCCGAAGCAACTCCTGCATTGTCTTGGCTGTGTGCTTAGCGTCGTTGTCCTGTTAGAAGGTGAACCTTCGCCCCAGTCTGAGGTCCTGAGTGCTCTGGAGCAGGTTTTCTTCAAGGATCTCTCTGTACTTTGCTCCGTTCATCTTTGCCTTGATCCTGACTAGTCTCCCAGTCTCTGCCGCTGAAAAACATCCCCACAGCATGATGCTGCCACCACCATGCTTCACCATAGGGATTGTGCCAGGTTTCTTCCACACGTGACGCTTGGCATTCAGGCCAAAGAGTTCAATCTTGGTTTCATCAGACCAGAGAATCTTGTTTCTCATGGTCTGAGAGTCTTTAGGTGCCTTTTGGCAAAGTGGGCTGTCATGTGCCTTTTACTGAAGAGTGGCTTCCGTCTGGCCACTCTACCATAAAGGCCTGATTGGTGGAGTGCTGCAGAGATGGTTGTCCTTCTGTAATGTTCTCCCATCTCTACAGAGGAACTCTGGAGCTCTGTCAGCGTGACCATCGGGTTCTTCGTCCCCTCCCTGACCAAGGCCCTTCTCCCCTGATTGCTCAGTTTGGCCGGGCGGCCAGCTCTAGGAAGAGTCTTGGTGGTTCAAAACTTCTTCCATTTAAGAATGATGGAGGCCACTGTGTTCTTAGGGACCTTCAATGCTGCAGAAATGTTTTGGTAACCTCGACACATTCCTGTCTTCGAGCTCTGCGGACAATTCCTTCGACCTAATGGCTTGGTTTTTGCTCTGACATGCACTGTCAACTGTGGGACCTTATATAGACAGTTGTGTGCCTTCCAAATCATGTCCAGTCAATTGAATTTACCACAGGTGGACTCCAATCAAGTTGTAGAAACATCTCAAGGATGATCAATGGAAACAGGATGCACCTGAGCTCAATTTCGAGTCTCATAACAAAGGGTCTGAATACTTATTTAAATAAGGTATTTCAGTTTTTTTTATTTTTAATACATTTGCAAACATTTCTAAAAAACTGTTTTCGCTTTGTCATTATGGGGTGTTGTGTGTAGATTGATGAGTAACATGTTTTATTTAATCAATTTTAGAATAAGGCTGTTACGTAACAAAATGCGGAAAAAGTCAAGGGATCTGAATACTTTGCCAGTTAGGCTCTGTATAGCAGATTAATGTGCTTAATTTTAAGAAGTCATTTGGCCACTTTAGTTGTGATACAAACCTTTTCAACATAAAAGCCTGTGGGCTAGGCTACATGAGGTGTGTGACTATGATTTGAAAAAGTCAAATAAAAGGCATGCGCTGTTTCTTGCCTTACTGCACACGATGCACATCATTCACAAGTGAAAGGCTAATATTTTCACCCATCAGACTATTCTTGATTTAATCTTGTCATTACATATGCTAATAATATATATGTGAAATTTGTTTTGATTTAGAATGGACCATTATCATTCACCTGTCTCGGAACAGGGGCAGGGGGAAAAACTACATGTCATCTATGTGCTTAATATTAGGAAACTTGAGAAATAAATATAGTAGGCCTAGCCTATAGAAAGCTGATGGGATCCTCCTCTTTTTAATAGAGGCCATCAAAAATGTTACGCATGGGCTCTCATGAAGTGTTTGATTTGATTTTCGAAACATCTGCATTGATGTCAGAGTGATTACAGGGACAATAGAGTGCTGAGTACCAGGCAGTTAGCAAGTTTGGTAGGTTACTAATGACCATCAGCAGCATCAGAGCTTGGAGTAGCCTAGTTACCGCGACTAAGCAGTCACGTGCAATTTGACTGCGGTCATGACTCATGACTGCCAGTGTGGCGGTAATACGGTCACCGTAACTGCCCTAGTGACTATAAAGAAATAACTGAGGGTGCCGAAGATACAGAAGGAGATTCCCCTCAGTTTCTTGGAGTGGCAATGCTGCAGAAAAATCCTTAATTCTGTTCCTCATAAACATTTGCTTGTTTGTTGCCTTGATCGGGAAAATCTCCAACTTGATAGAAAAGTCTGGTGGGTGTCCAAAGGCGACCCCCACGCCCTTTGTCCACCCACCCACTCTCCTCCACATTCAACACTTCTGTCAAATCGATGCCTCTCTTACTGTCTCCACGGGCCCATCACAAGCCTCCTCAGCCACCAAGCTCCACCACCACCACCTCCACAGAGGATGCTGTGGGGACCCCTAACCACCACATGCAACTACGCTCTGAACTTTGACCTCTCCTCCTCTGACCCCAGCCTCTTGCATGCCCCGATCCTCTCTTGTAGGGAAAAAGAGAGAAATGTATGAGCATCCTGTCTTCTGCTTGGCGTCTCAAGTGATGGATTTAACCATTCGTGAGTACCTTCCTCATCCTGCCCCACCCTCCTCCACCCTTCCTTCTCCTCCACCCTTCCTTCTCCTCCCCTCTTCATGTTTTTCAGTTTTCAACATCTCCTCGTTCGCACTTCACCCACCCCTCCACTACTACCATTCCCTGCCGCCCCCTGAACCAATGTCTCTCTCTCTCTCTCTCTCTCTCTCTCTCTCTCTCTCTCTCTCTCTCTCTCTCTCTCTCTCTCTCTCTCTCTTGCTTCTCTCGAGTCCTTTGGCTTTTTGATCTGTTGCTTCTGTCAGTGAAAGCTACCTGTGAGGGATCCAGACCCAGAGTCTCTGTCTGTCTGCCTGTCTGTCTGTGAGCTAATAGCAGGGAAGGACCAAGGCTCCATCTATCTGTGAAGACCATGAGATATCTTATCTACTGTATCTGTTATCTCCTTTTTCTGTTCCCATGCCTATCTGCGACTTGAATGCATTTTTACTTTGCTTCTGTGTAAACCCCCCCCAGTCCTGTTGAAGCATGTCTCACAGGTACAGAACATGAGACAGGTACAGCATACAGCTACAGTACCATAGAGAGCATTGTCATTCCCTGTTTGTATCAGTTCACACTTGGGACCAGAGGGGTAAGACAACAGGAACAGGAAGTGGCAACGTAAGGAGGACAGGATGTAATATGTTTACAGGTTCTATCTCTACACGTTTTCCAACAGAAACATTCACATATTGTCATGTCTTGTCTTTATTGTTACAGTTTTTACTGTATGTCCTGAAGTGTTTGTTTTCTTTTTGGGGGGTTGGGTTTTGTTTGGACCACTGTCAATTTTTTACTGTATGAAGCTATATGTGTGTCTATGTCTGACTACTGGTAAACATCAGACCCAGATAGGAGAACCCTTGGGTGAAGAGTGAAAGGTGTTGCTCAACCACCTCTTTTCCAGATTTCCACTCTATCCTGCTCTCATGCTTTCATTACTGACTATCCACTCTTCTTTCTCTCTCTCTTTCTCTCCCTCCCACCATCCTTTGTCTCTCCTTCTCTTTCATTCTCTGCTCTCCCTCTCTCCTGCTCTCACTTAGCGGAGAAAACTCAGAAAGATAAGAAAGATCTGAAGGATCAGGATCCAGGTGACATCATATATATTAGCGTATCCTAACCCTGCTAGAGCCATAGCAACATAACATCTCACAGCCTTCCTGAGGCACGGCCTGGGAATGTTACAGGAACGTTGTGGCAGCGTTATGTCTCCACACCCTGCCCTGTAGTTTCCCCTGTACCTGCACTGCATTCCAGTGATGGAGATGCAGCCCTCCCCAGTGGGTGACTGTGGTAACCTTAACTGTCAAGTCCTCTCTCTATCCCTCCTGTTAAGACCGCTCATCTGTGGTGGCTCCACCAATGGACATCCTCTGAATTCTTTTAAAATGCTTCCTCTTTCCTATAATGATGCCTTACTCCACTAGATTACTTCCTGGAAGAAAACGAAGTGATAGAGTGAGGAAGGGAGGAAGAGGGAAGATGGAGGGAATTAGCAAACAGATGAACAGAGGGAGCAATTTTAAGACCATTCAGACCATTGCCATTGAGTATCACACTTGTGTGATTGAAACCTGCAGAGTTAGCACTGCTTTATTGCAAGTACATGTAAGACAGCAGTTATTACATGCTTTATAATGTATGTTGGTGTACAATTAAAGTATTACTTCCTCTGCAGAAAGTGCATGAACTATAAACATCTCCAATGCACTAAAATGCAATAGTTTTGAATACAAACCTCAGTCATGGTTTGGCATTGATGGTTGCAAAATTTGACCATAAGTGATGAGATGGTTTGGATATTCTGACTGCTATTGTCCATAGATTACCATATTTTTATATCAATGGACATTTTGATACATTGGAAATAAATAAGTGAACTAAGATGAAATCATAGATGATAATAGCACATACTGTAGTCATCATAATTATTAATGTCACTTCAGACTGTTTCAGGGTTGCAGTCCTGCTGCACTCTTAGAATAAAAGGTGCTATCTATAACCTAAAAAGGTTATTTGGCTGTCCCCATAGGATAACCCTTTGAAGAACCCTTTTTGGTTCCAGTTAGAACCTTTTTGGGTTCCATGTAGAACCCTTTCCACAGAAGGTTCTACCTGGAACCAAAAACGGTTATCCTATGGGGACAGCAGAATAACTCTTTTAGAACCTTTTTTTCTAAGAGTGTGGTGTCACTCTGTGTGACACATTGTCTATTCAGTGGAATTTAATGATTAAACAGACCTCACACCTGGTTTCCCAGGTCTAAAACAGCAGACATCCCTTATACTGTAGAATGTGGCAATACTGAGTTTCTGTTATAGAAGATCTAGATTTTTGCCCTTGTCCCTCACCTCACATTTATCACTCCAGCACCCCTGCCCCTTCATTGACTAAGGGAAGAAATTACCTTTTTGTTTGAGGGCATTCTTTTAATCCCTCCATCCATACTGGTGACTAGGCCATCATTTCAAAACTCAGTCAAAGAGGCAATCCTCTGTCCACAGTTCAGTCCACGGACACCACTGGGTTTAAAGTACTATGCCAGTGTGTCACAGAACTGTACCTCTGTACACTGCTAATTAAACCCCTGCTACTACAGAGACTCACTAGCACAATGACAGATGTGTGTGCAAAGAGCAGAAGTAGCAAGGAGAGGTCTTTGCCTCACTTCTGCCAGTGTAAAAGTCCACAATGTCACGTTAATCTCTCCATTTTACTGGGACTGTAAACAGAGACTGAGAAATGGGAAATACAGTGGGGGAAAAAAGTATTTAGTCAGCCACCAATTGTGCAAGTTCTCCCACTTAAAAAGATGAGAGAGGCCTGTCATTTTCATCATAGGTACACGTCAACTATGACAGACAAAATTAGAAAACAAAATCCAGGAAATCACATTGTAGGATTTTTTATTAATTTATTTGCAGATTATGGTGGAAAATAAGTATTTGGTCAATAACAAAAGTTTCTCAATACTTTGTTATATACCCTTTGTTGGCAATGACACAGGTCAAACGTTTTCTGTAAGTCTTCACAAGGTTTTCACACACTGTTGCTGGTATTTTGGCCCATTCCTCCATGCAGATCTCCTCTAGAGCAGTGATGTTTTGGGGCTGTCGCTGGGCAACACGGACTTTCAACTCCCTCCAAAGATTTTCTATGGGGTTGAGATCTGGAGACTGGCTAGGCCACTCCAGGACCTTGAAATGCTTCTTACGAAGCCACTCCTTCGTTGCCCGGGCGGTGTGTTTGGGATCATTGTCATGCTGAAAGACCCAGCCACGTTTCATCTTCAATGCCCTTGCTGATGGAAGGAGGTTTTCACTCAAAATCTCACGATACATGGCCCCATTCATTCTTTCCTTTACACGGATCAGTCGTCCTGGTCCCTTTGCAGAAAAACAGCCCCAAAGCATGATGTTTCCACTCCCATGCTTCACTGTAGGTATGGTGTTCTTTGATGCAACTCAGCATTCTTTGTCCTCCAAACACGACGAGTTGAGTTTTTACCAAAAAGTTATATTTTGGTTTCATCTGACCATATGACATTCTCCCAATCCTCTTCTGGATCATCCAAATGCACTCTAGCAAACTTCAGACGGGCCTGGACATGTACTGGCTTAAGCAGGGGGACACGTCTAGCACTGCAGGATTTGAGTCCCTGGCGGCGTAGTGTTTTACTGATGGTAGGCTTTGTTACTTTGGTCCCAGCTCTCTGCAGGTCATTCACTAGGTCCCCCCGTGTGGTTCTGGGATTTTTGCTCACCGTTCTTGTGATCATTTTGACCCCACGGGGTGAGATCTTGCGTGGAGCCCCAGATCGAGGGAGATTATCAGTGGTCTTGTATGTCTTCCATTTCCTAATAATTGCTCCCACAGTTGATTTCTTCAAACCAAGCTGCTTACCTATTGCAGATTCAGTCTTCCCAGCCTGGTGCAGGTCTACAATTTTGTTTCTGGTGTCCTTTGACAGCTCTTTGGTCTTGGCCATAGTGGAGTTTGGAGTGTGACTGTTTGAGGTTGTAGACAGGTGTCTTTTATACTGATAACAAGTTCAAACAGGTGCCATTAATACAGGTAACAAGTGGAGGACAGAGGAGCCTCTTAAAGAAGAAGTTACAGGTCTGTGAGAGCCAGGAATCTTGCTTGTTTGTAGGTGACCAAATACTTATTTTCCACCATAATTTGCAAATAAATTCATAAAAAATCCTACAATGTGATTTTCTGGATTTTTCTTTCTCAATTTGTCTGTCATAGTTGACATGTACCTATGATGAAAATTACAGGCCTCTCTCATCTTTTTAAGTGGGAGAACTTGCACAATTGGTGGCTGACTAAATACTTTTTTTCCCCACTGTAAGTCAAGTAAGTCAGTGTTGTTGTGAGAAGTCTGTCCGACTGATTCGTTAAGAAACAAGTAAATCAGCCATATCTAAAGATCTTTGACCCTGCCTGAGATGCCCTGAAGTCTGAACGAGGAACCAAATATGTATGGTACTGTTACCTCTGCTGACTCTCTCTCACACATATACCTTCTCTTCACCGTATTACTTATTATTTTCTTTATTTCAAAAGCCTGACATTTATGTGTAGTATCATCACAACCTCATTGGTCAGTTGAGCTGGTTGTGTTTCGTCCCTTGGTTGTGTTTCGTTACATGATTGCTGTAGACTGAATTGGTATCCATTAGTAGTAGTAGTATGTGAACACCAGACTTTAATTGTGTTTTTTTGTTCCTCAAGATGGATTTGATGGAAAAACAAATCATGTAATAATGCCAATACTTGCACTCTACACTTTCTTAGTGGTTATATTTATCCTGGTTGTCACAGCTATCCTACTTAGCAGGGGAAAAGTACCAGACTACAGTGAGAGTAGTTTTGCATGTCACATGTTAAACATGAGACTCTCACATAAGCAACATTCAAAGTGTGGATGTCATAAAGAACATGAGCGCTGCACGATGCTCTGCACATTTTGCATGATAACTGTGGAACATATCTGTTGTTTTCCCTGTTTTCATTTGTTTCATTATACCTGCGTTGTTCTTGATGGTGTAATTACAGTGTTGCCCTCTGAGGCATACACAATAGCACACCGTTACCATAACGTTGATCAGAGGTTGAGGGGAGGTTTTACAGCCATGTATCTCCCTCCATATTGACCTGTGACCTTTGTGCTTCAGAGAATGTAGGGCGCTTAGTCACCCCTGCCAAAAAGCTGGAGGACACCATCCGTCTGGCCGAGCTGGTCATCGAGGTCCTCCAACAGAACGAGGAGCACCATGCAGAGGTGAGTGCAATACACACACACACACACATCTCTCTCTCTCTCTCTCTCTCTCTCTCTCTCTTCTCTCTCTCCTCTCTCTCTCTCTCTCTCTCTCTCTCTCTCTCTCTCTCTCTCTCTCTCTCTCTCTTCTCTCTCTCTCTCTCTCTCTCTCTCTCTCTCTCTCTCTCTCTCTCTCTCTCTCTCTCTCTCTCTCTCTCTCTCTCTCTCTCTCTCTCTCACTCTCTCTGTCTCACACACACAAATGATGTCCAATATATTCCTATCAAACACTGTGCAACGTGACCAGGGAAAATCCAAAGTCAGTTATTACCAGAGCAGAGAATGAAGAACTACAGAGAACCATGGGGCATTTATTCTGTGTCTGACTCTGTGTTTAACAGGCTACAGTCACAAGTACTGGAAATCAGTCGGTACAGTATTCACATCTCTGTTTTCTTCCTCCATATCTCACTGGTGTATGCTAGCCAGATCACACTGGCCTGCACGGTAGGAGGTCAAGGTGTGGGTTCAAAGGTCAAAAGGTTTCATCATTCCATGTGCACCAGGTTTGGGATGACAACAATGAGCAGTGCACAGTTTGACTGGGGGACTTCTGATTGGGTCACTTTGTTTCCTGTACATGGCCACCTGGAAGGTGGGTAGAGTAGTGTAGTGTAGTATAGTGTGTAGTGTAATGTAATGAAGTGGAGGTTGGGTGTGTTGTTGCATCACATACTTTTTAGTGGCACATGACTGCATTTGTACTCTTTCCAGAAACGTGAAGAGAATTTACAGACCTCATTTTTAAACACCAAATTGTCTATTGATTATGTGAAGGCTAGGCCAAGTGCATGGTTTTCCATGTGTATATTATGT
>NW_028163688.1:0-72500 GCF_964263955.1 Coregonus lavaretus
GAAATTCATTGTGGTTTTAATGAAGAAACACCATCTCTTTAGGGGGTTTCCCACCCTTTTAAAGAACTCTACTCCTCCAACTGTGTCATTTTCAATAGGGAACACGTTTTAAAACATTTTGCAACCGGTGATGAAAACAAGCAGTCCAGGTCAGCCTAATGAACACACCCCAGAATATCCACAGACAAATGGACTGGTAGATGTTTGGTATTTGTGATCATTGATCAACGAAGGCAGCAGCAGCAGCGATGAGCTTTCATCCTCCTCCTAATCAGAGCCTGGAGATTTTTTATTTATTTTATTTTTTATTTCACCTTTATTTAACCAGGTAAGCCAGTTGAGAACAAGTTCTCATTTACAACTGCGACCTGGCCAAGATAAAGCAAAGCAGTGCGATAAAAACAACAACACAGAGTTACATATGGGGTAAAAAAAACATAAGGTCATAAAATACAACAGAAAATATATATACAGTGTGTGCAAATGTAGCAAGTTATGGAGGTAAGGCAATAAATAGGCTATAGTGCAAAATAATTACAATTAGTATTAACACTGGAATGCTAGATGTGCAAGAGATTATGTGCAAATAGAGATACTGGGGTGCAAAAGAGCAAAATAAATAACAATATAGGGATGAGGTAGTTGGGTGGGCTAATTTCAGATGGGCTGTGTACATGTGCAGTGATCGGTAAGGTGCTCTGACAACTGATGCTTAAAGTTAGTGAGGGAGATAAGAGTCTCCAGCTTCAGAGATTTTTGCAATTCGTTCCAGTCATTGGCAGCAGAGAACTGGAAGGAATGGCGGCCAAAGGAGGTGTTGGCTTTGGGAATGACCAGTGAGATATACCTGCTGGAGCGCAGACTACGGGTGGGTGTTGCTATGGTGACCAATGAGCTAAGATAAGGCGGGGATTTGCCTAGCAGTGATTTATAGATGGCCTGGAGCCATTGGGTTTGACGACGAACATGTAGTGAGGACCAGCCAACAAGAGCGTACAGGTCACAGTGGTGGGTAGTGTATGGGGCTTTGGAGACAAAACGGATGGCACTGTGATAGACTACATCCAATTTGCTGAGTAGAGTGTTGGAGGCTATTTTGTAAATGACATCGCCGAAGTCAAGGTTCGGTAGGATAGTCAGTTTTACGAGGGCATGTTTGGCAGCATGAGTGAAGGAGGCTTTGTTGCGAAATAGGAAGCCGATTCTAGATTTAACTTTGGATTGGAGATTCTTAATGTGAGTCTGGAAGGAGAGTTTACAGTCTAACCAGACACCTAGGTATTTGTAGTTGTCCACATACTCTAGGTCAGACCCGTCGAGAGTGGTGATTCTAGTCGGGTGGGCGGGTGCCAGCAGCGTTCGATTGAAGAGCATGCATTTAGTTTTACTAGTGTTTGAGAGCAGTTGGAGGCTACTGAAGGAGTGTTGTATGGCATTGAAGCTCGTTTGGAGGTTTGTTAACAGTGTCCAATGAAGATTAAACTATAGTTTTTCCTAGAGGAAATGACTCACAGCCGACATCCTTTAACACACCCTGTCTAGCAAATACAGATCTAGTTCTGACACACACACGTGTTAGTTACTCAAATGAGGACAGCTGAACCTATAAATGATCCGTACTGTAGGCTCCTTTAAGCTCCAGACCTAGTATCAGACTGCTCTGTGGTTAGGGTTAACAATGGTCTCCTTCCACATCTGCCGTCTCGCCACGTGTAAGCCAAGTGAGACTGTGGTTAACATGTCTAATAACACACAGCGTTAATATGGGGAGTGTCGTGTTGATGTGGAAATTATACATCTTCGTAACAAACCTGAAATCATCAGATATGACAAAAGCATTGCAAAACGACTGTTGAAATATCCTGTTAACTGCAATGTAACTTTACGTAGCAGGCGTAGGAAGACACCTGAGTGGAGTCCCCACTTCCAATTTTCAGGGGAAACCGAAGTTAGGTTGAAAACACTCAATCCCGAAACATCCGCTTTCCTCCAAGTCCGCGGAGAGCGGCTGCAACGTTGCTGGTATCAAAATACCACCTGTGCGTGATCAGGCAGAGTTGAAGTGGCTTATTGCCTAGTGCCTACAGGGTTAATAAAATGGGAGGGTTACCTCAGACTCGGCGCTGAAACACCATGTTGCTGAAGATATAAAAAGACAAAAAGGAAAGATTCACCCATTTTTAATGTTCTGTTGTTTTTGTGCATCTCTGAGCGATGTTCTATCGATTCCCCGGGGTCATTTCGTGTTTTCATGTGTATCTGAGCTATTGCCGTTCAAGCAGGCCGACATTCGGCCGGTATGACGTAGCATTGCTATAAAGCCGCTCTCACTATACACTGGAGGTTCACAGGAATAACACTTCTAGATCGCATAAAACGTCTTTCATACATGTCAGGTTTCAATACTGGCTGATGTCATAACGCGGGAGGTTTGTAGGGCTATCTTCTGTATACCACCCCTACCTTGTCACAACACAACTGATTGGCTCAAACCATTAAGGAAAGAAATTCCACAAAGTAACTTTTAATAAGGCACACCTGTTAATTGAAATGCATTCCAGGTGACTACCTCATGAAACTGGTTGAGAGAATACCAAGAGTGTGCAAAGCGGTCATCAAGGCAAAGGGTTGCTATTTGAAGAATATAAAATATATTTTGATATTGTTTAACACTATGATTACTACATGATTCTATATGTGTTATTTCATAGTTTTGATGTCTTCACTATTATCCTACAATGTAAAAAATAGTAAAAAAAATAAAGAAAAACCCTTGAATGAGTAGGTGTGTCCAAACTTTTGACTAGTAGTGTATGTGGGAGGATACTTACTACCCTTCAGCGGAAACATACCATCGGGCCTACCACAGAGCTCTGTTCCTGTCGAACGCTGACTAGAGCAAAACTCATAGGAACAACAGCTAGCTCCTCCATGTTTCTAACATCCCAGCTCCTGCCTAGCGCGGACCCTGACCAGAGCACCAGTTGTAGGGGTAACATCATTTTACATTTACATTTTAGTCATTTAGCAGACGCTCTTATCCAGAGCGACTTACAGTTAGTGAATACATATCTTTTTTTATATTTTTTATACTGGCCCCCCATGGGAATCGAACCCACAACTGAGCTACATCCCTGCCGGCCATTCCCTCCCCTACCCTGGACGACGCTGGGACAATTGTGCGCCGCCCATGAGTCTCCCGGTCGCGGCCGGCTGCGACAGAGCCTGGATTCGAACCAGGATCTCTAGTGGCACAGCTAGCACTGCGATGCAGTGCCTTAGACCACTGCGCCACTCAGGAGCTCATCCCAGCTGTCCCCTCCTCTAGCCTGGAGACTAGAGCCTTGGCTGCACCTGGTCAAATATTACACCCACGGCTCCTCTATAATTATAGTTATTCTAATCTAGAGACTGTCTGGACAGCTGTAAACATATCTGTCAGTTTAGCACGTCCGACCCTGAGGAAGACTACGGACAGCTGTAAACATATCTGTCAGTTTAGCACGTCTAACCCTGAGAAAGACTCGGTGCCGAAACGTTGGTTTTCCAATAAATCAATGGGAGCAATTAGTGTGCTCTAATTTTGACGTCGTTTTTTTTTTTTTTTTAAGGTTTGCCTGTTCACCAGGAGTAGACTGACAGAGCTGGAAAACAAGATCTCATCTGACTATGACAGACCAGGGAAGAACAGTGAACATGGTTTTGCATTGTGTGTGTGTGTGTGTGTGTGTGTGTGTGTGTGTGTGTGTGTGTGTGTGTGTTAGTTAGTTTGTGCTGGGACAAACCCAGATCACATGGTTAGCAAGATAGTTTGGCAATGGCCAGGCGGGATACAACCCCCTGAGCACACACTAATTACAGTACCTTCCCCAACGGCTTTAGGCTGCTCGGACACAAACACTAATCTAAACCAATCCCCTCACCTCTCGGTCTACAGGGTGAGGATCAGCCGTCACAAAGGCACCCATTGTGGCCATGAAGTCACTTACAGCATAACAGTAGGACCAGGAGGCCACTCAGGCTCTGACAGACCATCAGATATAGCAGCAAAGGGAGGAAAATATGGATACACCTATTACATGGAAACATATTTGCATTTAACTTTGGAGTAGTCCCCTGTAGCTCAGTTGGCAGAGCATGGCGCTTGCAACGCCAGGGTTGTGGGTTTGTTTCCCACGGGGGGGGCAGTATGAAAATGTATGCACTCACTTACTGTAAGTCGCTCTGGATAAGAGCGTCTGCTAAAATGACTAAAATGTAATATTGAGTTGTTTCCAAGTAACACAGGTTGAGCGTGGTTCAGACTTGGAAATAGTAACTTTTCTTCTATTTTCCAATAGTCTAGACTATAGCGGGCTAGTCACTGGAATAGCGAAGTCACTCAATCTGTAGTTTTAAGTCTGTACGTGAGCAAAATAATTTTTGATTTGCAGTTGTCTATTAAGCACAACAAACAAACCAAGAAGGCAAATTACCAACGTTCAAATTGATAAAGAGTGGTGTAAATAGCACAGGATACACTGAAATATAGGCCGATGTTCCCCTAAATAGCTTAACGTGTGTGTCACTCATGGGGCTTGGTTTTGCATTGTGTGTGTGTGTGTGTGTGTGTGTGTGTGTGTGTGTGTGTGTGTGTGTGTGTGTGTGTGTGTGTGTGTGTGTGTGTGTGTGTGTGTGTGTGTGTGTGTTAGTTTGTGCTGGGACAAACCCATAAGATGGAGGGATGTGCCGTAATGTAAATATTACTAAACGCCATGACGCATGTCTGTCTGCAATGGATGCTTCAAGACATAAAAAGTTACTGACTCATATTGCCCCCCTGTTATAATGCAGAGCAGACAGTCCTTTAAAAGGGTACTGGGACTCTCCCCCTCTCCCCTCCCCCCTCTGCCCCCCTCTCCCCCCCCTCTCCCCTCTGCCCCCCCTCTCCCCTTCCCCCTCCCTCCCCTCTGCCCCCCCTCTCCCCTTCCCCCTCCCTCCCCTCCCCTCTGCCCCCCTCCCCTCCCCTCCCCTCTGCCCCCCTCCCCTCTGCCCCCCCTCTCTGCCCCCCCTCTCCCCTTCCCCCTCTGTCCCCCCTCTCCCCTTCCCCCTCCCTCCCTCCCCTCTGCCCCCCTCTCCACCCCCCCCCCCTCTCTACTCCCCCCCTAACCCCCCTTCTCTCTCTCTCTCTCTCTGTCTGTCCCACTCTCTCTTTCTCAATCTCTCGCAATTCAATTTAAGGGGCTTTATTGGCATGGGAAACACATGTTTACATTGCCAAAGCAAGTGAACTAGATAATAAACAAAAGTGAAATAAACAATTAAAAAATGAACAGTAAACATTTACACTCACAAAAGTTCCAAAAGAATAAAGACATGAGTCAAATGTCATATGATGTCTATATACAGTGTCGTAACGATGTACAAATAGTTAAAGTACAAAAGGGAAAATAAATAAACATAACTCTCTCTGTCTGTCTCTCTCTCTCTCTCTGTGTCTTTATGGAACTCTTAAGCTTAACATTGAGCATGTCTGCACATCTCCACTATAGGCTTCCTAGATGAGTGAACATCTGCCTTTGCTCCGTCTTACATCCTAAAAAGACTTACTGTACCTCATAGGACATATTTTCACATACACATGGTTCAATTCGTTTTTAATCTGCACATGACCCTTGACTGAAATAAATGGTATTCACTTTGAATATCAAGCCATAGTGGTCCCTCCCTGTTCATCACGATGTAGAAGTCGAGAATAGGGGGGTCAAATCAATCAGATACTTTTTTTGTGTGTGTGTAACAGACATACTACTCACCAGTGTTGTCAAACTGTACTTGGGTACAGTCACCACTCTTCTGCCATGGGCAGGTATAGACAGCCCCTCTCTCCACCACTGTGGAAGCTGAGGTGGTGTTGGCTCTGGGAGCTCCTATAAGGATGTTTGACCTAAAGAAGAGAAATAGATTTAGCCTAAACACAAGGTCCTCTGTAGCTCAGCTGGTAGAGCACTGCGCTTGTAACGGCGCCAGGGTAGTGGGTTCGATCCCCGGGACCACCAACCATACACAAAAAAATGTATGCACGCATGACTGTAAGTCGCTTTGGATGAAAGCGTTGCTAAATGGCACATTATTATTATTATTTTACAAGAAAACATGCACCACCCCTATTCTTATACTGTAGCCTATTAGGGTCGCAACAAAGCTATGTCACATGATGAATAGAACGTTGAGTCACATTAACAATAGCATAATTCTACTTTCCCTCATCAAAGTTAAAATAAGGCTTAGCCCCTATGGCAAAAGGCAATAATAAAGATATAATAGCAAGCATTTAAAATATTATATAACTCAATCTTACTGCTTAATATTTGGCTGGAAGAAATCCACAGAAAATCCAAAATAACTTCCTTTAGGTCCAGAGAATACATAGGGTTTGTCAATATCCAGATTGAAAGAAGTTGTCCACTGTAAACAAGACAGGATCAAAGCCAAAGATAAACTAAGTTTGCGACGTCGTTCCATCCTGACTGCTAAAGTTCCAAGTCTGTAGCCTGTTCAACTGGGTGTGATTCAGTTTGGCGATGAGTTCCCCTTTCCCTTTGTAGTCGTACTAATGATGATACACCGAGATCCCACACTCCATTTCCATAAATCCCGCGCCAGTTCAGTAAACCACTCGGCTACACAGTCACTTATTTACCAATACCAGAAAACAGTCCAGTTCAAATCAGCCCGTCCTCAACCGTACAGTTCATGCAATACAACGTAACAAATATGTGTGCCCATTAAAACACCCCCCGCAGCGTTGTGTCCTTTCGCAGCAAACACTGAAAAAGTACTTCCGGGTCATGGAATTTAAGAAACCTTCTAAATAAAAGTCCTCCGCATATTAGTAGAAAAGTGTCATTAACCTGCATTTATTCATGATATATGAAAAACAATTGTCTAAACATTAACAGTGATTCATATTTGTTAATATTTAAGTGACATTTGCATTAAATGTGGGTTTTAAAACATGTTCCAAGCCAGGCCAAATAAATGCCCCCAATTCAATACACTGTAAATGAAATAAATTTTGGTTTATAGAGCAAGCTCTGCACTGGTGGTGACCCAATCCCGCAGTTGAATCAACTTTAGGAGACGGTCCTGGCGCTTGCTGGACTTTCTTGGGCGCCCTGACGCCTTCTTCACAACAATTGAACCTCTCTCCTTGATGTTCTTGATGATCCGATAAATGGTAGAGAGAATCCCCTGGTCACCTATAGAGACCTGCCAAGAGGAAGGATGTTAAGTGCCACATGCCTTTTCAATGCATGACTTTGAACCTTGAAATGCATGCCTTTCAATGCATTACTTTGAACACCTTGAAATGCATTCGTTGTAAGAAATGTGCTATATAAATAAAGTTTGATTTGATTGATGACATTACAGCTGTAGAATATTTAATAAATTGTACTTTTCACATGAGCACAAGTGCAGTTTTTTTGATTTAGGTGCAATCTTACTAGCAGCAATATCCTTGCCCGTGAAGCTCTTTTTGTACAAAGCAATGATGACAGCACGTGTTTCCTTGCAGATAACCATGGTTAACAGAGGAAGAACAATGATTTCAAGCACCACCCTCCTTTTAAAGCTTCCAGTCTGTTATTCTAACTCAATCAGCATGACAGAGTGATCTCCAGCCATGTCCTCGTCAACACTCTCACCTGTGTTAACGAGAGAATCACTGACATGATGGCAGCTGGTCCTTTTGTGGCAGGGCTGAAATGCAGTGGAAATGTTTTGGGGGGATTAAGTTCATTTTCATGGCAAAGAGGGACTTTGCAATTAATCGCAATTCATCTGATCACTCTTCATGACATCCTGGAGTATATGCAAATTGCCATCATCAAAACGGAGGCAGCAGACTTTGTGAAAATTAGTATTTGTGTCATTCTGAAAACCTTTGACCACGACTGTACAATAGGGACTCTACTTAGCAGACTGGACCCTGGTTTTATGGACACAATCGATTGTTCTTCCTGTAAAGTGCAATTTGTTTGTGCAATACAACAAAAACACAGTAAGACTTTTCTTAAACATTACATTTCAAAATGGTATCCTTGAACAATAGCACCAGTAAATTAACAAGAATCATACAATCAAAATTATTTTTAAAAAAAATGTGTCATTGTATATATTTTTTACCAGCAGGCTATTATGTTCTTTACATTAATTTACTTAAACTCCAACCAATCCAATCTCAATGTGCTCCACCTTATATTCTATATCTTGTATAAAGTAGTAATTCTTTTTAGTTTTTCCCCCATTATAATTTAAAAAAAAACATAATTCTTACATTATGCAACGCTGCAAAAAAAGATTTGATTTTGTATCATACACACAGCGTTTTACAGTGGACTTTTATTTGTACTTCTTATGTCCCCTGTCTTAGCTAGCTAGTTAGCAGAGCAGTAGATCAACAAATAATGTTGTTTTACTTAGCCTTGATAATTGTTTGTACAATATGTCGACTTCAGTCGTCTTTCAGAACTCGTGGCATTATTCAAGGAGGCGCATCAGAGCATTAAAAGGGGGGAGAAGACCACTTATAGTGGAGAAGTGCAGCTGTAGTGTGGAAATGTAATATTAATAATATGCCATTTAGCAGACGCTTTTATCCAAAGCGATTTACAGTCATTCGTGCATACATGTTTGTGTATGGGTGGTCCCGGGGATCGAACCCACTACCTTGGCGTTATAAGCGCCGTGCTCTACCAGCTGAGCTACAGAGGACCACAATGTACGCACTCACTAACTAATTCGCTCTGGATAAATGACTAAAATGTAAATGTAAATGTAGTGAGAGGCAATTTACCGGGTTTGGTCAGGGCCAGCATGAGGGATAAAGTTTATCCTGTGTCGGCGAGTGTAGCTATTAGGTTAAGTTTGAGCATCTTCGCAATACAATGTGTTCTATACAGCTGTCGACATTCTACAAGGAAAGAGCCACTTAATCAATTATATAATAATTAACCAGATTACCCCGGATACCAGACTTAGATGAGTGATAACTTAGTTCCAGAATGTTGTCATTGATGAGAATGAATCTAAAAATCTATTGACATTCAGAATTGTATTGTAGTTTCATGACCTGAGACAAATCTTCAAAGGCACAGTATTTATTATATTCAGAGTGGTACATGCATTCACACAGTCTTGATTTCTAGGATCCTTCCAACTATATGATTGATATGTCAAGTGATAAAATCCCAAATGATCAATTAAAAGTTTATGGAAAAACTGCACTTGTGCTCATGTGAAAAGTACAATTTATTAAATATTCTACAGCTGTAATGTCATCAATCAAATCAAACTTTATTTATATAGCACATTTCTTACAACGAATGCATTTCAAGGTGTTCAAAGTAATGCATTGAAAGGCATGCATTTCAAGGTTCAAAGTCATGCATTGAAAAGGCATGTGGCACTTAACAGCCTTCCTCTTGGCAGGTCTCTATAGGTGACCAGGGGATTCTCTCTACCACAGGGCTACCACAGGGTCTGGGATCCTGGGTGCATCACCGGATGGCATGGTGGGCACCACAGCAGTGGTGGAGGTCAAGTGTCCCTATGGTCCCTATGGTTCCTAAGGTACCTTACCATTGAAGAGGCAGTGAAGTCGAAGGATTTCTATATCAAGGAGGGAGGGTCTTACAGCATCTGTGAAGACCATCCTCACTGGCACCATGTCCAAGGGCATCTCCACATCACTGGAAGGGACACCTGCTTCTTCGTTGTGTGGACCACCAAAGCCTCCATCACCATCCCCGTCCAGCGTGACGACCTCTGACGACCTCTGACCTCTGACTGACTCATATTGCTCCTCCTGTCAGTACCTATTTTCAGGGAAGCCAACAGTCAAAAAATATTCCACATAGTTCACACACACTAGGCTCCCAGAATAGGTTATATTACATACAAGTTTTGGTCAAAGCAGCCAACTAAAGTAATGTAGTTAACGTAAGTTCAATCACAAAGGCATTTTATCATGGGGACAGTGGGAATGTATATCTGTGATGTTTAAATGATGTCTTAACCCCAGAGTGAGAGAATACATCACTTCCAGCAGATCTCCTTGCTGAGCGTGGCGTTGATCACGCACTGCTTCTCGTGGGGTGAGCCTGATGTTCCGCACGTCACGCCTCATGTCTAAAACACGGGGAAAAGGTAAAAGTCAATGTCGATGCATTTACAAATTCAATGTTTTACACAATATTGTATCATATTTGATGAGTTACTGACCTGTCTGTCAACAGGCTCGATGTGCTGTAGTCTCCACAACTGGACGCTTGCGCTCGGATCACACTGCCACAGGGTGTCCATGCACCAGACGGCCTGAGGGATCCTGTTGGACCGGAAAACAAAGAGACATGTGGTCAGTGGTGGGTCTTTATCAATGCTTTATCAACATCTTTATCTGGACAGAAAACAGAGACATGTGGTCAGTGGTGGTTCTTTTTCAATGCTGTATCAACATCTTCATCTGGACAGAAAACACATTGTTTATCAGAACTCAAACCCACTTTGGACAATGTGACAAGTGGTCCCTCAACAGCCAATCCTCATGCATCATTGTTTGTTCTTGTTTCCCAATCAACAGTCTGGATCTTCCTCTTCTGCCATGGTGGATGAGCTACCTTTTCTGGTAAATACTGTGGGGCGGCAGGTGGCTTAGTGGGTAAGAGCGTTGTGCCAGCAACCGAAAGGTTGCTGGTTCTAATCCCCGAGCCGACTAGGTGAAAAAATCTGTCGATGTGCCCTTAAGCAAGGCACTTAACACTAATTGCTCCTGTAAGTCGCTCTGGATAAGAGCGTCTGCTAAATGACTAAAATGTAAATGTAATTTATCTTTCCCACCAGAAAATTGCAGCTGCAGACCCGAGTGTTGTCACTGGGTTTCCGGTCCGCCCATCTGAAAGACAAAAAAAAGTTACTTTTACTAGCTAGCTAAGTTGAAAACTAACATATATATTAAAATACCATAACCCACAGACTCGAATATAGTAACTGTAAAATAGACTGGGCTTTAGTATATCTGCACCTCTAAAATCCTAATATGTTGGTGGGACATTTCTGCTGGGATGGAGGAATTATCTGGAATGCTCAACTAGATGATCAGGACAGTCTAGGGTACTATTTGCCTGAAGAGGTGAGGTAATGCGATGAGCTATACGGCAGTACTTGTGACTAATTCTCAAGAGGAAAAGTTTAAACCCTCAGCCGTGAGGTCACTGAGGAGGGTCAACGGTGATAGGGGGAATCGGATGAGATGCAGGGATGTAACATAAGGATTTTGGGGTTCTGGCCAGTAGACCTAAATAATACGCCATTTAGCAGACGCTTTTATCCAAAGCGACTTACAGTCATGTGCGCATACATTTTTACGTATGGGTGGTCCCGGGAATCGAACCCACTACCGTGGTGTTACAAGCGCCATGCTCTACCAATTGAGCTACAGAGGACTAAATCAGTGTCATGCGATTGTTTGTAAAGTCAAAATGTCACTGCTGTGTCGAGGCTAGTTTGGCACATTGTCTACTAGCCATTTCACTGCTGTGTCGAGGCTAGTTTGGCACATTGTCTGCTAGCCATTTCACTGCTGTGTCGAGGCTAGTTTGGCACATTGTCTGCTAGCCATTTCACTGCTGTGTCGAGGCTAGTTTGGCACATTGTCTGCTAGCCATTTCACTGCTGTGTCGAGGCTAGTTTGGCACATTGTCTGCTAGCCCTGTCTGAAAAGTACTAGCCTCGGGCTAGCTTCATTTCCATCCCTAACTGGTAACTCAGATCATTTGATTAGTCATGTACAGTGCATTCGGAAAGTATTCAGACCCATTCCCTTTCTCCACATTTTATTACGTTACAGCCTTATTCTAAAATTGATTAAACAACTGTTTTTCCTCATCAATCTACACACAATACCCCATAATGACAAAGCGAAAACATTATTTACATAAGTATTCAGACCCTTTGCTATGAGGGTGTGCATCCTGTTTCCATTGATCATCCTTGGGATTTTTCTACAACTTGATTGGAGTCCACCTGTGGTAAATTTAATCGATTGGACATGATTTGGAAAGGCGCACAACTGTCTATATAAGGTCCCACAGTTGACTGTGCATGTCAGAACAAAAACCAAGCCTTGAGGTCGAAGGAATTGTCCATAGAGCTCCTAGAACGGATTGTGTCGAGGCACAGATCTGAGGAAGGGTACCAAAAAAAATTCTGCAGCAATGAAGGTCCTCAAGAACACAGTGGCATCCATCATTCCTAAATGAAAGAAGTTTGGATCCACCAAGACTCTTCCTAGAACTGCCCGCCCGGGCCAAACTGAGCAATCGGGGGAGAAAGGCCTTGGTCAGGGAGGTGATGGGAGAACATACCAGAAGGACAACTATCTCTGCAGCACTCCACCAGTCCGGCCTTTATGGTAGAGTGGCCAGACAGAAGTAAAAGGCACATGACAGCCAGCTTGTAGTTTGCTAAAAGGCACCTAAAGGACTCACAGACCATGAGAAACAAGAGTCTCTGGTCTGATGAAACCAAGATTGAACTCTTTGGCCTGAATGCCAAACGTCACGTCTGGAGGAAACCTGGCAACATCCCTACGGTGAAGCATGGTGGTGGCAGAATCATGCTGTGGGGATGTTTTTGTAGCGTCATGGAATGGGAGACTAGTCAGGATCTAGGGAAAGATGAACAAAGCAAAGTACAGAGAGATCCTTGATGAAAACCTGCTTCAGAGTGCTCAGGACCTCAGACTGGGGCGAAGGTTCACCTTCCAACAGCACGACGATACTAAGCACACAGCCAAGACAACACAGGAGTGGCTTCGGGACAAGTCTCTGAATGTCCTTGAGGTGCCCAGCCAGAGCCCGGACTTGAACCTGATCGAACATCTATGGAGAGACCTGAAAATAGCTGTGCAGCGACGCTCCCCATCCAACCTGACAGAACTTGAGAGGATCTGCAGAGAATAATTAGAGAAACTCCCCAAATACTGGTGTGCCAAGCTTGTAGCGTCATACCCAAGTAGACTCAAGGCTGTAATCGCTGTCAAAGGTGCTTCAACAAAGTCCTGAGTAAAGGGTCTGAATACTTAGGTAATTGTGATATTTCAGTTTATTTTTAATACACTTGCAAACATTTCTAAAAAACAGTTTTTGCTTTGTCATTATGGGGTATTGGGTCCAGATCTAGAAAGAACTATGTAATCCATTTTAGAATAAGGCTGTAACGTAACAAAATGTGGAACAAGTCAAGGGGTCTGAATACTTTCCGAATGCACTGTACAACAGATGCACTCGTGGAACAAAACCGTTTCTGTGTTTTGTATGGGGGAAAACATTGATCCCACAAGTCCTTTATGAGCTAGCTAGCCAAGTTTAGCTAATGTAGCTAATTAGCCAACCAAGGTGCCTAACGAGCTAGCCCACCAGGCGATATTTAGCTAGCTAGTTAACATTAGCTCACCGTTCATGTTGTCAGACTTTTCTAAGTGGTGACATGCTAGCTAACCAACTATCCTTGCCATGGTGCCGGCCTAACGTTAGCTAGTAAGTCTGACTACACGAATGGTGAGTTAACGTTAACTAGCTAACGTTAGCTAAATATCAATTCCCTGGTGGGCTAACGCTAGCTAGCATGTCACCATGTGAAAACGTTAGTTCACAGTTTGTATAGTTATACTTTAACTAGCTGGTTAGCTCATTACAGACTTGCTAAAGTCTGCTAAATGGCATATTATTATTATTATTAAAGACTTGCAATAAAAAGGTCACAACAGTCATTATGCTAGCCTATGCTGGTTTTCTTTTTACTTGTAACATGCTGACCACACCGCACGCGTCACGTGCGCGAGCGCGAGCGTTGGAAAATAAATGTACACATACATGTTATTCAATCATTGCACCCACACTGCTCGCGTGTGTCAACAAGCATCTGCTTGACAAGGCGCTAAAATAGAACTTGGTTCTAGAAGGATTACTTTTATACTATTCCAGGTATTCCTTAAAGAGGTAGGGTTTCAAGTGTCTCCAGAAGGTGGTCAGTGACTCCGCTGTCTTGGCGCCGTGGGGGAGTTTGTTCCACCATTGCGGTGCCAGAGCAGCGAATAGCTTTGACTGAGCTGAGCGGGAACTGTGCTTCCGTAGAGGTAGGGGGGCTAGCAGGCCGGAGGTGGATGAACGTAGTGCCCTCGTTTGGGTGTAGAGTCTGATCAGAGCCTGAAGGTACGGAGGTGCCGTTCCCCTCACAGTTCCTTACGCACGCACCATGGTCTTGTAGCAGATGCGAGCCTCAACTGGAAGCCAGTGGAGTGTGCGGAGGAGCGGGGTGACATGAGAGAACTTGGGAAGGTTGAACATCAGACGGGCTGCGGCATTCTGGATGAGTTGTAGGGGTTTAATGGCACAGGCAAGGAGCCCAGCCAACAGCGAGTTGCAGTAATCCAGACGGGAGATGACAAGTGCCTGGATTAGGACCTGTGCCGCTTCCTGTGTAAGGCAGGGTCGTACTCTGCGAATGTTGTAGAGCATGAACCTGCAGGATTCGGGTCACCGCTTTGATGTTAGCGGAGAACGACAGGGTGTTGTCCAGGGTCACGCCAAGGTTCTTTGCACTCTGGGAGGAGGCCACAATGGAGTTGTCAACCGTGATGGTGAGATCATGGAGCGGGCAGTCCTTCCCCGGGAGGAAGAGCAGCTCCGTCTTGCCAAGGTTCAGCTTGAGGTGGTGATCCGACATCCACACTGATATGTCTGCCAGACAAAATTAATTGTGTGTCGTCTGCGTAGCAATGATAGGAGAGACCATGTGAGGATATGACAGAGCCAAGTGACTTGGTGTATAGAGAGAATAGGAGAGGGCCTAGAACTGAGCCCTGGGGGATACCAGTGGTGAGAGCACATGGTGCGGAGACAGATTCTCACCACGCCACCTGGTAGGAGCGACCTGTCAGGTAGGACGCAATCCAAGAGTGAGCAGTGCCAGAAATGCCCAACTCGGAGAGGGTGGAGAGGAGGATCTGATGGTTCACAGTATCAAAGGCAGCAGATAGGTCTAGAAGGTTAAGAGCAGAGGAGAGAGAGTTAGCTTTAGCAGTGCGGAGAGCCTCCGTGACACAGAGAAGAGCAGTCTCAGTTGAATGACCAGTCTTGAAACCTGACTGGTTTGGATCAAGAAGGTCATTCTGAAAGAGCAGGAGAGTTGGCTAGAGACAGAACGCTCAAGAGTTTTGGAGAGAAAAGAAAGAAGGGATACTGGTCTGTAGTTGTTGACATCGGAGGGATCGAGTGTAGGTTTTTTGAGGAGGGGTGCAACTCTCGCTCTCTTGAAGACGGAAGGGACATGGCCAGCGGTCAAGGATGAGTTGATGAGCGAGGTGAGGTAAGGGAGAAGGTCTCCGGAAATGGTCTGGAGAAGAGAGGAGGGGATAGGGTCAAGCGGGCAGGTTGTTGGGCGGCCGGCCGTCACAAGTCGCAAGATTTCATCTGGAGAGAGAGGGGAGAAAGAAGTCAAAGCATAGGGTAGGGCAGTGTGAGCAGGACCAGCAGTGTCATTTGACTTAATAAATGAGGATCGGATGTCGTCAACCTTCTTTTCAAAATGGTTGACGAAGTCATCCACAGAGAGGGAGGGAGGAGGAGGATTCAGCAGGGAGGAGAAGGTGGCAAAGAGCTTCCTATGGTTAGAGGCAGAGGCTTGAAATTTAGAGTGGTAGAAAGTGGCTTTAGCAGCGGAAACAGAGGAAGAGAATGTAGAGAGGAGGGAGTGAAAAGATGACAGGTCCGCAGGGAGTCTAGTTTTCCTCCATTTCCGCTCGGCTGCCCGGAGCCCTCTTCTGTGAGCTCGCAATGAGTCGTCAAGCCACGGAGCTGGAGGGGAGGACCGAGCCGGACGGGAGGATAGGGGACATAGAGAGTCAAAAGATGCAGAAAGGGAGCAGAGGAGGGTTGAGGAGGCAGAATCAGGAAATTGGAGGGAGAAGGATTTAGCAGAGGGAAGAGATGATAGGATGGAAGAGGAGAGAGTAGCGGGAGAGAGAGAGCGAAGGTTGCGATGGCACATTACCATCTGAGTAGGGGCAGAGTGAGTAGTGTTGGAGGAGAGCGAGAGAGAAAAGGATACAAAGTAGTGCTCGGCGACTTGGAGGGGAGTTGCAGTGAGATTAGTAGAAGAACAGCATCTAGTAAAGATGAGGTCAAGCGTATTGTCTGCCTTGTGAGTAGGGGGGGACGGTGAGAGGGTGAGGTCAAAAGAGGAAAGGAATGGAAAGAAGGAGGCAGAGAGAAATTAGTCAAAGGCAGACGTAGGGAGGTTAAAGTCACCCAGAACTGTGAGGGGTGAGCTATCCTCAGGAAAGGAACTTATCAAGGCATCAAGCTCATTGATGAACTCTCCAAGGGAACCTGGAGGGCGATAAATGATAAAGATGTTAAGCTTGAATGGGCTAGTGACTGTGACAGCATGGAATTCAAATGAGGAGATAGACAGATGGGTCAGGGGGAAAAGAGAGAATGTCCACTTGGGAGAGATGAGGATTCCTGTGCCACCGCCGCACTGACCAGATGCTCTCGGGGTATGCGAGAACACATGATCAGACGAGGAGAGAGCAGTAGGAGTAGCAGTGTTTTCTGTGGTAATCCATGTTTCCGTCAGCGCCAAGAAGTTGAGGGACTGGAGGGTAGCATAGGCTGAGATGAACTCTGCCTTGTTGGCCGCAGAAAGGCAGTTCCAGAGGCTGCCGGGGACGTAGAACTCCACATGGGTCGTGCACGCAGGGACCACCAGATTAGAGTGGCAGCAGCCACGCGGTGTGAAGCGTTTGTATGGCCTGTGCGGAGAGGAGAGAACAGGGATAGACAGACACATAGTTGACAGGCTACAGAAAAGGCTACAATAATGCAAAGGAGATCGGAGTTACCTTGTCCGAGAGAGATTTGTGCGGCTATCAAAACGTCACGCCAGGGTAAGCCTACACGAAACACAGGCCTTATATGAAATCCCCAACGGAAAAATAAATGGTACAAAAAACAATTGGAACCATTTCCGGGTTTTACCGCTAGGTTTTATGGGTATTTGACTCATACTATGGTACTCAATGTCACAGTTTCTAAACCCAGAGGCGTAACATTGCAAGACTTCCAGGAACGCTTGCGAAAAAGACTGAAAAGACCATGCCATGGTTTGGGGTTTGAGAAAAGTGAAACATTTCCTTAGTTGTTAATTTTTTCGAAGTCTAAATGCACAACCTAGATTCAAGCCAATGTATTAAGTAGTTGAACATGTTATTTCTCCAACCTCGTGAAAGTGACAAACTGACACATTTTCGTCCCCAAAAAAAACCTTTATATCGAAGGAGTGCTTTTGATTTGACGGCCTGCACATGCGCAGTTCGGCGCGAAATTACCCGTTAGACCCGTTGACGTGTTTCTACGCGTGAGCTTAGCTAGCGAATGTTGCCATGACATCGCCTACAAGTGTGATCGGGGATTTCTATTGGAGATGTTGTTTTAGCCTATCTCCATACTGTGCTGTCTTTGCTAATGTTGTAGTACCCAGTAACTGTACAGGAAGTGCGCCCATAGCTCCAATAAAAGCGATTTCCGCAATGTTCGGACTGGGACCTGACATCGGCCCTGGCATTTCTAACACAACGGCCCATTTTTTTCCCCCTTGAGGCCCCCACACGGGAGGACCCCATTATATTAGCCTAATAATTATAATTTTGTACAAAAAACCCAAGTTAGACAAGCCCAGTGGGCTAAATATGGACCAGCCCATCTGTCATTTGCCAGAAATGCCAGACGCCAGTCCGCCCCTGGGTTACTGTGTAACAACTGGGTTAGAAATAAACATTTTTCTTGTAAACAGAAGCATTTTTGGAATCCTTAAGAGTCCAGTCCTGTATACTTTGTAAATGAATCATCAGGGCGAAAGTGATGTGAATGTTGCATAATTATCGATATATTTTACACTAGTTATCATACAAATAATAATTTAATGTATTTCTGAGATATGTGATTTATTAGTTTATTTATTATTTTTTCAAGCCTAAATGTACTCCTATAATTTACTCCACCATACACACATTTCTGTACGTTGTGTCGTAGTAAAATTGGGGGTCCATTCTTCTCTGAGCACTTATAGTTTCCAAATCCACAGAGTTTACACCCCAGAGGAGCTTTGCTGTTCATTTTGCGGCGTTAAAGAGTGGCCAATCAAATTAAATACAATATTTTTTCATACTGGACATAGATATTGCACCGTACACACTTTTCTGTACATCGTGTCACAGTTCCATTCTACCCAGGAGCACCTATAGTTTCCAAATCCACAGAGTTTACACTCTTTTCTACAATCAAACAATATCTTTATTCAAAAAGTTAAGATGCAATTTGGTCAAAAAAAAGCATACTTTATTCATAACAAATATCATGATGAAGTTAATTAATCACAAATACTTTTAGTGAAATTGATCATCAACAGTAAAACAGAAGTTTCAAATTAAGAGCAAGATCCTCTTCATCTCCTTGGGATGTCAGCCCACTGGGCACAAACTGGTTCGTCAACATTGTTTCCACGTCATTAGCTGGGTTTTCATCCAATTGGCAACAGATTTCTTTTGCAAATATTCTAAAATCTGCATAAAAACAATATGCACATTTTCCGAGAAGGGTACAACTGCGGCTTGAGAGTTAAATAAATTCATTAAAAATCCTACAATGTGATTTTCTGGATTTTTTTTTCTCATTTTGTCTGTCATAGTTGACGTGTACCTATGAGGAAAATTACAGGCCTCTCTCATCTTTTTAAGTGGGAGAACTTGCACAATTGGTGGCTGACTAAATACTTTTTTTCCCCACTGTAAGTATTCAGACCCTTTACTCAGTACTTTGTTGAAGCACCTTTGGCAGCGATTACAGCATCGATTCTTCTTGGGGATGACGCTACAAGCTTGGCACACGTATTTGGGGAGTATCTCCCATTCTTCTCTGCAGATCCTCTCAAGCTCTGTCAGGTTGGATGGAGAGCATTGCTGCACAGCTATTTTCAGGTCTCTCCAGAGATGTTCGATCGGGTTCAAGTCAGGGCTCTGGCTGGGCCACTCAAGGACATTCAGAGACTTGTCCCGAAGCCACTCCTGCGTTGTCTTGACCAGAGAATCTTGTTTCTCATGGTCTGAGAGTCTTTAGGTGCCTTTTGGAAAACTCCAAGCGGGCTGTCATGTGCCTTTTACTGAGGAGTGGCTTCTGTCTGGCCACTCTACCATAAAAGCCTGATTGGTGGAGTGCTGCAGAGATGGATGTCCTTCTGGAAGGTTCTCCCATCTCCACAGAGGAACTCTAGAGCTCTGTCAGAGTGACCATCGAGTTATTTTTATTATGATTATTATAATTATGATAATTTTTTTGGGGGGGTAGATCAGCTTTGATAGATTGTAACTTCCATCGGGTTCTTGGTCACCTCCCTGACCAAGGCCCTTGTCCCCCGATTGCTCAGATTGGCCGGGCGGCCAGCTCTAGGAAGAGTCTTGGTGGTTCCAAACTTCTTCCATTTAAGAATGATGGAGGCCACTGTGTTCTTGGGGACCTTCAATGCTGCAGACATTTTTTTGGTACCCTTCCACCGATCTGTGCCTCGACACAATCCTGTCTCGGAGCTCTACGGACTATTCCTTCGACCTCATGGCTTGGTTTTTGCTCTGACATGCACAGTCAACTGTAGGACCTTATATAGACAGGTGTGTACCTTTCCAAATCATGTCCAATCAATTGAATTCACCACAGGTGGACTCCAAACAAGTTGTAGAAACATCTCAAGGATGATCAATGGAAACAGGAGGCACCTGAGCTCAATTTCGAATCTCATAGCAAAGGGTCTGAATACTGATGTAAATAAGGTGTTAATAAAAATGTATAAAAAATTGTTTTTTGTCATAGATTGTGTAGATTTCTGAGGGATTTATTTTATTTAATCCATTTTAGAATAAGGCTGTAACGTAACAAATGTGGAAAAAGTCAAGGGGTCTGAATCCTTTCCGAAGGCACTGTATAACTTTTTCTAAATGATAAAATATTAGATCAACTTACCTCAATATCGTTTTGTTAGTGACAAAAAAAATTTGAGACGGATAACATTTTTAGTTGAGCAAGAGTAGTGGCAGCCAGGGAACGTGTTGTAAAATGTTTTGGTGACATAAAATGTTTTCTGTGAGAATTACAGGGGGTAGTTCTCCCGGGGAGCTCGTTACTCCACTTTACTAGAATAAAAAGGGTGGATGGAATCCTGTTTGTTTTTTAAAGAACATAATCTATGTGATAATTATGGTGATACTAGCCTCGTAGCATCATGACTAGGATACTGACTCAAAAAATATTTAGCCAAAACACTTGACCTGTTGCACGTTTTGGCAGTTAAGGCTGGCTGATTTTAAATGTATGTAAAGTCTGCAGTCTTCTCAACATTAGGATAATGTGGGTCGTTTACAAATATGCCGGTCAGTTAACACTCCATCTACTGATGACATTGTTTCCATTGTTTTTCGCTTAAGCAGTTAGCTTCTCACCTAATCACCTCAGAATTTGGCCCCTCCACTATAGAGCAAGCCAAGAGTGCACGTCTGGTAAGCCTTTAGAATGCCGTTTTATTTCACACTGGACAAGAGGAACACCTACGTGAGAATGCTATTCATTGACTACAGCTCAGCGTTCAACACCATAGTGCCCACAAAGCTCATCACTAAGCTAAGGACCCTAACGACTAAACACCTCCCTCTGCAACTGGATCCTGGACTTCCTGACGGGCCGCCCCCAGGTTGTAAGGGTAGGTAACAACACATCTGCCATGCTGATCCTCAACACGGGGGCCCCTCAGGGGTGTGTGCTCAGTCCCCTCCTGTACTCCCTGTTCACCCACGACTGCGTGGCCAGGCACGACTCCAACACCATCATTAAGTTTGCCAACGACACAGCGGTGGTAGGCCTGATCACCGACAACGTCGAGAAAGCCTATAGGGAGGAGGTCAGAGACCTGGCAGTGTGGTGCCAGGATAACACCCTCTCCCTCAACATGATCAAGACAAAGGATATGATTGTGGACTACAGGAAAAAAAAGAGGACTGAGCACGCCCCCATTCTCATCGACGGGGCTGTAGCGGAACAGGTTGAGAGCTTCAAGTTCCTTGGTGTCCACATCACCAACAAACTATCATGGTCCAAACACACCAAGACAGTCGTGAAGAGGGCACGACAAAGCCTATTTCCCCTCAGAAAGTTATACAGCTCACCATCGAGAGCATCCTGATTGGTTGCATCACTGCCTGGTATGGCAACTGCTCGGCTTCCGACCGCAAGGCACTACAGAGGGTAGTGTGTATGGCCCAGCTTCCTGCCATCCAGGACCTCTATACCAGGCGGTGTCAGAGGAAGGCCCTACAAATTGTCAAAGACTCCAGCCACCCTAGTCATAGACTGTTCTCTCTGCTACCGCACAGCAAGCGGTACCGGAGCGCCAAGTCTAGGTCCAAAAGGCTTCTTAACAGCTTCTACCCCCAAGCCATAAGACTCCTGAACAGCTAATCATGGCTACCTGGACTATTTGCATTGTCCCCCCCCCCCCCCCCCCCCCCACACCCCCTCTTTTACGCTGCTGCTACTCTGTTAATTATTTATGCATAGTCACTTTAACTCTACCCACATGTATATATTACCTCAATTACCTCGACTAACCTGTGTCCCCGCACATTGACATTGACACTGTACCGGTACCCCCTGTATATAGCCTCCCTACTGTTATTTTATTTTACTGCTGTTCTTTAGTTATTTTTTATTATTTTCTTATCTATTTTTTTACTTAACACTTATTTTTCTTAAAACTGAATGGTTGGTTAAGGGCTTGTAAGTAATCATTTCACTGTAAGGTTGTATTATTAGGCGCATGTGGCAAATAAAACTTGATTTGATGTTTAGTTATTTGTATTATTGATGTTACCATGACAACCAACTAGTAACCATGACTTTTAATACTGTTAACAATATCAATGTTATTTGTACTATAAAGGCAATTCACTTTTTTTCATTTGTTCATATTGTTAAACAAACTTCTAAGTTTCTCAGAAAATGTTACGAATTTCGCCATTTGTATTATTTTTTAACCATCATTGAGGGATTTTTATTTTGAAGTGAAATCGCCGACTTCAAATCACGTCTTTATTCTTGCTGGCGGAATGGAGGTATAATCTCGCTCTTGAATTTTCACGTGACATTTTTGGGAATCAACTCCATCTGTTAAAATCGGAGACCGTTCAGAGATCAGAATATCATTATAAAGGGTCAATGAGGGAGTTCTATTACGCTGCCCCGGGTTAAACCCGTCACGTCATCGGTGAAAGAGGGGAGGGAGGAGCGCCTTTCTCAAATCAAACATGAATCTGCGCCGCTCGGTCATGTTGTCAACAAGGCAGCATGGTGCATCGTCCAAAAACACATATTTTCCGTAAAATAAATGTGTGCGTTTTTCAAACTAGTTTTCACTGGGAAGGCATATATAGCTGTCACTTTTGCATATGAAATCACAGAATCCTACTCATCCCTGATCACCTCACGTTCGTCACTTAATGACTGTAAGTCGCTTTGGATAAAAGCGTTTGCTAAATGGCATATTATTATTATTATTATAAGTACATCACTTTTGTTTTGAGCCGACTTGAAGTGGGGCACCTGGCTCATGCCCGGGAGACAGCCCGGTTACAAAACGAACACAATCACTTTTCACCCGGTTAAAACTCCCTCCTCCGGGGTTATACCGGTCCAGATAAACAAACCCCCTCAATGAGTGGCTAACCCTGCCCACTGTCAATCAATTGTTTTATCCAATCCACTCCAGAAGTGATGCAAGCAACGAGAACGACTGTCCAACAAACCTCCGATTTACAATTAATTCATGAAATTCTGAATGATTAGCAAATTACTGTAGCATTATTTTTATTTGTTCTTTGTCATTGATTTAGTACGAGTTTGGCATTTCAAAATCATATGTTTTTTTTTAGCCTGCCTTATTGTGAGACAAGTGAAATTAAAATACAATCTCTGTTGTACAAAGTACATACATTTCACCCCTCAAATAGCACTCCAGAGGATTTCTGGACACCGTGGTCACAATGGCAGTTAGTTAGAGCCTGTTGTATAATATCTGTGAGTCATTTGGGTTAAAGCTTGTCTAAATCCACCAAATCCAGGATGACTAATGAGCGCTGGGGATATTTTGGTCATATTTGGTCTGATCCAGCCTCATACAGATTGCGTCCCAAATAGCACCCTGGCATCCACTACTTTTGACCAGAGCCCCGTGGGTCGTAATCTAGCCCCCCTATAAACAGAGCCCCGTGGGTCCTGGTCGAAACCAGTGCACTATATCGGGGAATAGTGTGCTATTTGGGAGGCAGAATAGTCTCAGAGGCCGTTACGATGAAGTAAACTCCCAGGAATGTGTGGCAAAAAGCCCCTGGGAATCTCGAATCCTGTGTAAGTGGATGGAGGGAGTAGAGGAGGGTGGGATGGAGAGATGCAGGGTATAAAAGAAATGTTGACTGATTTATGTGTTATGCTTGGCAGACACTGCCCTCTGCTTTTATAGATGATTGAATTACAGTACTGTCTTTGAGAAACATCTAACAGACATTTAAACCGTCCACGTACAAACTATAAGGAGGTAAGGATCACATGAAGGCCCAAAGTTATTGATAAATAGCAGAAATTAGAATTAGGTCAGAACCTTTCCTCTAGATTATCTGAAGGCTTGTCTCTGTGTGGTTTGATGTGCGGCATGTACTTTGTCATGACAGGAAATGTTAAAAAGACTACAAATGCTAAATAAATTAAAAGACTACAAATGCTAAATAAATTAAAAGACTACAAATGCTAAATAAATTAAAAGACTACAAATGCTAAATAAATTAAAAGTAGTAATCTAGAAAGGCTTATTATTTCCTGAAAACATTGTTGCAGGCAGCATTGAGCTTGATTGACCGAGCGAGCCCGCCAACGATGACAGTATTTACAGATTAAATGAGTGTCGGCTTTTCCTTTTTTCATTGAAAAAATCACCTGTCTTTCGTATTGTGGCCCAGGCCAGTCATGCATGTGGCTGTGGGGTTTATCTGACCATGTGACTCAGCATGAATCTTTTCAATGGTTGCCCTATTCCCTATATAGTGCACTACTTTTGACCAGATGCCTATGGGCCCTGGTCTAAAGTAGTGCACTATATAGGGAATAGGGTGCCATTTGGGAAACAGCCCAATGATTGTGCTGGACTTTTGACTGACTCACTGACCGACTGACTGCATTGGCTCATTTCCTAATGACGAAAGACTAGTGACCCACCAATTTCAAAGGGAATCATCTCAGGATCATAGGATAGATTTACATTTACATTTACGTCATTTAGCAGACGCTCTTATCCAGAGCGACCTACAAATTGGTGCATTCACCTTATAGCCAGTGGGATAACCACTTTATAATATAAATATTTTTTTTTTTGGGGGGGGTGGGGTAAGGGGGGGTAGAATGATTACTTTATCCTATCCCAGGTATTCCTTAAAGAGGTGGGGTTTCAAGTGTCTCCGGAAGGTGGTGAGTGACTCCGCTGTCCTGGCGTCGTGAGGGAGCTTGTTCCACCATTGGGGTGCCAGAGCAGCGAACAGTTTTGACTGGGCTGAGCGGGAACTGTGCTTCCGCAGAGGTAGGGGGGCCAGCAGGCCAGAGGTGGATGAACGCAACGCCCTCGTTTGGGTGTAGGGACTGATCAGAGCCTGAAGGTACGGAGGTGCCGTTCCCCTCACAGCGCCGTAGGCAAGCACCATGGTCTTGTAGCAGATGCGAGCTTCAACTGGAAGCCAGTGGAGTGTGCCAGGGTTAATGATCCAAAAGCCCTACTATAGTATAGATGCCCAGGGGTAATGATGCCAAGCCCTACTATAGTATAGATGCCAGGGTTAATGATGCAAAAGCCCTACTATAGTATAGATGCCCAGGGGTAATGATGCCAAGCCCTACTATAGTATAGATGCCCAGGGGTAATGATGCCAAGCCCTACTATAGGATAGATGCCAGGGGTAATGATGCCAAGCCCTACTATAGGATAGATGCCAGGGGTAATGATGCCAAGACCTACTATAGTATAGATGCCAGGGGTAATGATGCCAAGCCCTTTCACTATGTCTTCTAGAACCTGTTTTACACATTCCCCTGTCTGACTTTCACTATGTCTTCTAGAATCCTCTACACATTAATTCACCATATATACGTTACCATACATTCCTATCCTGATACAGTCATGCAGATTAATTTAAACACAATTTATGTGAAGTCTCAATGATATCTCTGTAACTTTTATTTTTTATTTTCAATTAAGCGTGAATGACACAAAGACACGTTTAAAAGGGGAGGAAGCTCAGTATTAACCGAATAATTCCAGATAAATAGTGCTACTGTATAAATGTAAAACAAGCCGTCAGAAAAGCCAGTATTTATGAAACACTCAGTCGACTGTTTAGGCCATGATTACAACTTATTAACAGCAAATCAAAATCACAAGGAGTAAAATACCTTGCTTTTAAATGAATAGAAATACTAAATAAATCAAAAATAACCAACCCAATAAATATTTAATTTAGAAAACATTCACACTGACTTCTGATCAGGTTGAAATTGAAAGCCGTATGAAGGAAAAGACATGGAAGATCAACTAAGAATGACAGTCTCCTCTTATTACCTGGGATGTCAGAGGGGCAGACAGTCACACGCATTTAAAAACATTCGTTTGTAAAATGAGGAAAACAGAGTTTGTAAAGTTGCCAACATCTACTCCTCTGATAGTTCTGCTGGAGAAAGGATCTTTGTCTTTCGGATGGCAGGCTGAGGGACAAAGAGGGCAGTGAGATTCCCATGGCGAAGTTGTTATTGTTATGGTGGAACATCCTCATTCACTTTAAGCCTTGTGTACCGTTGTCCATGGAATGAGCCACCCGAACTCAAAAAGAGCCAATTCAATACAAATAAGTGGATTCAATTCAAATTAGCTGATTTTATATTTCATTCAATTCAAAACAAGCTGATTCAGTTAAATTCAGTCCTAGTCTCATTCGTCCAGGTCCAGCGCGTCGAGCTCCTCCTCCAGCGCGTTCAGGTCTTCTCCAGTGAACAGGTTCTCGTCTACAGGGACATCTTCAGTGTCCTCGTGTCCTCCTCTCCATTCTCCCCGTTCTCCTCCACCCCCTCCACCCCTCTACCCTCTCTCACAACGAACAATCACTCACAAAGGACAAGGGGGCAGAGGGAACACTTATACACAGACTAATGAGGGAATGACTACCAGGGGTGTGTGATAGACAAGACAAATGGAGTGATGATAAATGGAGCGGTAGTGGCCAGGAAGCCGGTGACGACGAACGCCGAAACCTGCCCGAGCGAGGAGGAGGGGCAGCCTCGGCTGAATTCGTGACAACGCAAGCCAGGCAGCGCTCACCATCAGTGTCCTTAGCAGGCCGAGGGCTGGCAGCGAACCTGTCTGCTGACGCCGCTGTGATCCTAGCATTATCCACCTCTTTAGGAATAAACCTGGCCACATCAATGTCCTGGAAGTCTTCAGCATCCACTACCTGTCAGAGAAGCATAGATTTGAATATTAGATGTATCAGTGTTTATAAATAATACTAATCTACCTGTTACAACCAAAATACCATTCAGGACAATACAGAGTTGTAGAACTACATATAAACATTTATATCGTCAAAGTAACATTACACTTCTTTATATTAGAACTTTGGTATTTAATTTAATCTGTCATCCCATCTAACAGTACATTTACCTCATCACCCTCATCATCACCCTTGGTATCATCACCCTCATTATCACCCTTGGTATCATCACCCTCATCATCACCCTTGGTATCATCACCCTCATCATCATCCTTGGTATCATCACCCTCATCATCACCCTTGGTATCATCATCATCACCATCACCCTTGGTATCATCACCCTTGGTATCATCACCCTCATCATCACCCTTGGTATCATCACCCTCAATATCACCCTTGGTATCATCACCCTCATCATCACCCTTGGTATCATCACCCTCATCATCAACCTTGGTATCATCACCCTCATCATCACCCTTGGTATCATCTGCCTCTTCATCATCGTCATCAACCAGGTCGGGGCGGAACTCAAACACTCAGCTGGAAAAGGGAGACATTTTCACACCATATACACTGAGTATACCAAACATTAGGAACTCCTTCCTAATATTGAGTTGTACCCCGCCCCCCTTTTACCCTCAGAACAGCCTCAATTTGTCAGGGCATGGACTCTACAAGGTGTCGAAAGCGTTCCACAGTTGTGTCAATTTGGATGGATGTCCTTTAGGTGGTGGACCATTCTTGATACACACGGGAAACTGTTGAGCGTGAAAAAACTGTGTGCCTGGCACCTACTACCATACCCCGTTCAAAGGCACTTAAATATTTTGTTTTGCCAATTCACCCTCTGAATGGCACACATACACAATCCATGTCAATTGTCTCAAGGTTTAAAAATCTTTCTTTAACCTGTCTCCTCCCCTTAATCTACACTGATTGAAGTGGATATAACAAGTGACATCAATAAGGGATCATAGCTTTCACCTGGTCAGTCTATGTATTGGAAGTGTTAGCTCCGCGTAGAGCTCTATCATACTATCCAGGTCTGGGCCCAAACAGTTTGAGCTTCTACTTCTAAAAATCCACCTCTCCAGAAATAAGTCTCTCACTGTTGCCGCTTGCTACAGACCCCCCTCAGCCCCCAGCTGTGCCCTGGACACCAGATGTGAATTGATTGCCCCCCATCTATCCTCAGAGTTCGTACTGCTTGGTGACCTAAACTGGGATATGCTTAACACCCCGGCCATCCTACAATCTAAACTAGATGCCCTCAATCTCACACAAATTATCAAGGAATCTACCAGGTACAACCCTAAATCCGTAAACATGGGCACCCTCATAGATATCATCCTGACTAATTTACCCTCTAAATACACCTCCGCTGTCTTCAACCAGGATCTCAGCGATCACTGCCTCATAGCCTGCGTCCGTAATGGGTCCGCGGTCAAACGACCACCCCTCATCACTGTCAAACGCTCCCTAAAACACTTCAGTGAGCAGGCCTTTCTAATTGACCTGGCCCGGGTATCCTGGATGGATATTGACCTCATTCCGTCAGTAGAGGATGCCTGGTTGTTCTTTAAAAGTGCTTTCCTCTCCATCTTAAATAAGCATGCCCCATTCAAAAAATTGACTGGACTGCCCTTGACCAGCACAAAAACAACCTGTGGCGTATTGCATTAGCATCAAACAGCCCCTGCGATATGCAACTTTTCAGGGAAGTCAGGAACCAGTATAAACAAGCAGTTAGGAAAGCAAAGGCTAGATTTTTCAAACAGAAATTTGCATCCTGTAGCACTAACTCCAAAAAGTTTTAGGACACTGTAAAGTCCATGGAGAATAAGAGCACTTCCTCCCAGCTGCCCACTGCACCGAGGCTAGGAAACACTGTCACCACCGATAAATCTACGATAATCGAGAATTTCAACAAGCATTTTGCTACGGCTGGCCATGCTTTCCACCTGGCTACCCCTACCCCGGCCACCAGCTCTGCCAAATCGGAGGGCCTGTTGTCTGGATCTCTGGCAGTCTCTATGGGGGTGCCACAGGGTTCAATTCTCGGGCCGACTCTTTTCTCCGTGTATATCAATGATGTCGCTCTGGCTGCTGGTGACTCTCAGATCCACCTCTACGCAGATGACACCATTTTGTATACATCTGGCCCTTCATTGGACACTGTGCTAACAAACCTCCAAACGAGCTTCAATGCCATACAACACTCTTTCAGTAGCCTCCAACTGCTCTTAAACACTAGTAAAACTAAATGCATGCTCTTCAATCGAACGCTGCTGGCACCCGCCCACCCGACTAGAATCACTACTCTCGACGGGTCTGACCTAGAGTATGTGGACAACTACAAATACCTAGGTGTCTGGTTAGACTGTAAACTATCCTTCCAGACTCACATTAAGAATCTCCAATCCAAAGTTAAATCTAGAATCGGCTTCCTATTTCGCAACAAAGCCTCCTTCACTCATGCTGCCAAACATGCCCTCGTAAAACTGACTATCCCACCGATCCTTGACTTCGGCGATGTCATTTACAAATACCTTCCAACACTCTACTCAGCAAATTGGATGTAGTCTATCACAGTGCCATTCGTTTTGTCTCCAAAGCCCCATATACTACCCACCACTGTGACCTGTACGCTCTTGTTGGCTGGTCCTCACTACATATTCGTCGCCAAGCCCACTGGCTCCAGGCCATCTATAAATCACTGCTAGGCAAATCCCCGCCTTATGTTAGCTCATTGTTCACCATAGCAACACCCACCCGTAGTATGCGTTCCAGCAGGTATATCTCACTGGTCATCCCCAAAGCCAACACCTCCTTTGAACGAACTGCAAAAATCTCTGAAGCTGGAGACTCTTATCTCCCTCACTAACTTTAAGCATCAGTTGTCAGAGCACCTTACCGATCACTGCACCTGTACACAGCCCATCTGAAATTAGCCCACCCAACTACCCCATATTGTTATTTATTTTGCTCATTTGCACCCCAGTATCTCTATTTGCACATCTTCTTCTGCACATCTATCACTCCAGTGTTAATACTAAATAGTAATTATTTGGCACTATGGCCTATTTATTGCCTTACCTCCATAACTTGCTACATTTGCACACACTGTATATATATTTTCTGTTGTATTTATGACTTTATGTTTTCTTTTACCCCATATGTAACTCTGTGTTGTTGTTTTTAGCGCACTGCTTTGCTTTATCTTGGCCAGGTCGCAGTTGTAAATGAGAACTTGTTCTCAACTGGCTTACCTGGTTAAATAAAGGTTAAATAAATAAATAAATAAAAAACCATGTTCATGGCAGGACATTTCATTCAAGGAGTTTTGTCACCACCCTGTGGTAGGAGAAGATGCAGCACATGTGCTTCAGCGTATATTAAAATATTGTACTTCCTCCCAGGCCATACAGAGGGCATGCAAATACTGTATTTACCAGTGCATTACAAATACCTGGATCAACATGAGCTCAAAAGGAGCCCCAGAAACCAATAAAGTCTGCTAGATGTACTCAAGGCTTCTGTACCAGACAATTGCCTAAGGCTATAATTAATATTTTGTTCCTGTCTCGAATAAAATAACAAACTCTAGTAGCAACTCACCCCCAGTGACCTGCCTGCTGAGAAGTCAGCCCTATTCCTCTCCATGTCCTGCTGATCCTTAGCGATCCTCTCCCGTCTCTTCCTCCTCTTCCAGACTAGGAACGTCTCCAGGGTGATACGGGTGACGTTTGGACCCAAGGGGCTGATCGCTGCAAATATAGATGATTGATCGGTGTTAGTGTTTTTGTCTGACATTTCGGTAACGCTTTACAATAACTTTCATGAATAGCTACTATTAATAAGGCCTCCCGAGTGGCGCAGCGGTCTAAGACACTGCATCGCTGTGCTAGAGGCGTCACTACAGACCCGGGTTCAATCCCGGAGACCCGCCCAGTGTCATCCGGGTTAGGGGAGGGTTTGGCCGGCCGGGATGTCCTTGTCCCATCGTGCTCTAGCGACTCCTTGTGGAGGCCGGGCGCAGTGCACGCTGACTTCGGTCGCGAGTTGTACGGTGTTTCCTCCGACACATTGGTGCGGCTGGCTTCCGGGTTAAGCGAGCAGTGTTGTCAAGAAGCAGTGCGGCTTGGCGGGGTCGTGTTTCAGAGGACGCATGGCTCTTGTCCTTTGCCTCTCCCGAGTCTGTACGGCAGTTGCAGTGATGGGACATTTGGATATCATGAAAAAGGGGTAAAAAGTACCCCCCCCCCCTCCCCCAAAAGAAACTATTAATACATATAACATTTTTAAGAGGTTACAAGGCTTAATCATGAAAATGGTCATAGATTCTGTTTCACAGCTTTAATACATTAGGAATGATCATAGACATAGAATGAAATAGATTCTGTTTCTATGGGAATGATCAACCCATTCTCGATCAGCTCCTCCAGTGAGATCTTTTCCTCCAGATTCTCTTCTTTCGTCTTGTCCTTCCTGAGGACGAACCCGTCAGGAAGAGCATGGTGGTACATACAGTTGACTCCTCACCCGGGACAGACCCAGAACCAACCATACTTGTTGTTCTCTATGGCATCCAGGAAGTAATTACAAACCTATGGGGGAAAACATCACTTCAGTCAACCTTGTAGAAGAGCAAAGCATTGGAACAATAACAAACACTGTTAGATACAATATGTAACACGTGTTGTAATATGTATCATGTAACAACATGTAGATTAACAAACATGTAACAAGCATGTAACAAGCATGTAACAAACATGTAACAAGCATGTAACAAGCATGTAACAAGCATGTAACAAACATGTAACAAACATGTAACAAGCATGTAACAAGCATGTAACAAACATGTAACAAGCATGTAACAAGCATGTAACAAACATGTAACAAGCATGTAACAAGCATGTAACAAACATGTAACAAACATGTAACAAGCATGTAACAAGCATGTAACAAACATGTAACAAGCATGTAACAAGCATGTAACAAACACGTAACAAGCATGTAACAAACATGTAACAAGCATGTAACAAACATGTAACAAGCATGTAACAAGCATGTAACAAGCATGTAACAAGCATGTAACAAGCATGTAACAAACATGTAACAAACATGTAACAAGCATGTAACAAGCATGTAACAAGCATGTAACAAGCATGTAACAAACATGTAACAAACATGTAACAAGCATGTAACAAACATTGTTACAATATTTAGCCTACCGGTAATTTGTTTGTTGATAGGTACAATCTGAGTTTGTTGAGTTTTGGCTTCTTCTTCTCTCCCTCTCCATGGTTCTTCTTCTTCTCTGCCTCTCCATGTTCCTTCTTCTTCTCTCCCTCTCCATGTTCCTTCTTCTTCTCTCCCTCTCCATGTTCCTTCTTCTTCTCTGCCTCTCCATGTTCCTTCTTCTTCTCTCCCTCTCCATGGTTCTTCTTCTTCTCTCCCTCTCCATGTTCCTTCTTCTCTCCCTCTCCATGTTCCTTCTTCTTCTCTCCCTCTCCATGGTTCTTCTTCTTCTCTCCCTCTCCATGTTCCTTCTTCTTCTCTCTCTCTCCATGTTCCTTCTTCTTCTCAACTTCCTCCAGCTTCTTCTCATCCCAGTTGTCCACGGTGTCTACAACAGAATGAAAATACATACATTTCGCATCACAACGAACGATCATCAAAGTGCAGATAAACGAATCCCTGACACTGTGTGAGGGCGGTGTGTCAGGCACAAACCTGATGATATATGCGTAGTTATAACATCATTTACAGCCCAGAGGTTGGCCTACGAGACGGCGTCAATGAGCCTGTCATTTTAATCATAGAGACTCCCTCTCATGAGTCAGATCGTGGGAGAACTTGCACTTATCCCCCTTTTGTGCACTGGCCTTGCTTGAAGAAGGCACAAAGCACAGATTTGGGATCCACACCTGACAACAATAATTAGGAGACATGGGGAGAGGAAATGAAATAATAACGCATTGGTCCGATATACTGTAGCCCTTCTCAAGGACCCTCACTCTAACTTCAATGACGTAGCATTGATTTTAAGAGAATGAGAGGCAGTTATGTCGTTTTACAGCTTGGGTATGGAGGGGTGTGAGGGACAATTTGAAAATAATGTAGGCCTATTAGACTTTTTTACAACACTGCCTTGAATCCTATCACTCCATCATAAATAGTCCCGGTACCTTTGGCGACATTCTGTGCAGCCACAACAGGCTTGAAAAGCTCATTCAACTCATCCAGCTCCTTCTTCTTGTCAACATATTCTTATCACCATCAACAGCTGCAGCCTGAAAAGATCACACACAGACACACGTTGTGATGCATTAGACCCGGTGGGTTTGGGACACAATGGTCCAGTAAACACCTAATGTAATATTGAGGACGGGTGCAGGAGCTAGTTAGGCCAAGTAAAGGTAGCTAGCTACTGTTCCCACCTGTCGTGCGTTCTGCTGTCCGTACTTGACTTGATGAAGTGACAGTTTTGATCAACTTCTGCTGCTTGGCTCCCTTCTTGTTCTTCAGTCCAAATGTCTTGTACAATCAGCAGACCGGTCATATTTTTAATTTTTTTTTACATTTTAGAGCAAGGTGCTTGCAACTGCCAGGGTTGTGGGATCGATTCCCACGGGGGGCCAGTATGAAAAATAAAAAAATAATGTATGCACTCACTAACTGTAAGTCGCTCTGGATAAGAGCGTCTGCTAAATGACTAAAATGTAAATGTAATAACATGATATGACAGGATAACATGATATATGACAGGATAACATACAGGATAACATGTTATATGACAGGATAACATGTTATATGACAGGATAACATGATAAATGACAGGATAACATGATATATGAACTGATAACATGATATATGACAGGATAACATGTTATATGACAGAATAACATGATAAATGACAGGATAACATGATAAATGACAGGATAACATACAGGATAACATGTTATATGACAGGATAACATGATAAATGACAGGATAACATGATATATGACAGGATAACATGATATATGACAGGATAACATGTTATATGACAAAATAACATGATAAATGACAGGATAACATGATAAATGACAGGATAACATGATATATGACAGGATAACATGATATATGACAGGATAACATGTTATATGACAAAATAACATGATAAATGACAGGATAACATGATATATGACAGGATAACATGTTATATGACAAAATAACATGTTAAATGATAGGATAACCTGATAAATGACAGGATAACATGATATATGACAGGATAACATGATATATGACAGGATAACATGATAAATGACAGGATAACACGTACTCCTGAGTGGCGCAGTGGTCTAAGGCACTGCATCGCAGTGCTAACTGTGCCACTAGAGATCCTGGTTCGAATCCAGCTGGCTGCGACGGGGAGACCCATGGGGCGGCGCACAATTGGCCCAGCATCGTCCAGGGTAGGGGAGGGAATGGCTGGCAGGGATGTAGCTCAGTTGATAGAGCATGGTGTTTGCAACGCCAGGGTTGTGGGTTCGTTTCCCACGGGGGGCCAGTATAAAAATATATGTATTCACTAACTGTAAGTTGCTCTGGATAAGAGCGTCTGCTAAATGACGTAAATATATATTGACAGGATAATAGAGAGCAAATTGTTTTGCTGTTCAGTTACCAGTGTCTACATCACTATCGCCAAACGGCAGTCAACATTTCCCTACCTGTTCTGCTGTAGACCTACCTGCCCTGCTGTAGACCTACCTGCCCTGCTGTAGACCTACCTGTTCTGCTGTATCCCTACCTGCCCTGCTGTAGACCTACCTGTTCTGCTGTATCCCTACCTGTTCTGCTGTATCCCTACCTGTTCTGCTGTAGACCTACCTGTTCTGCTGTAGACCTACCTGCCCTGCTGTAGACCTACCTGCCCTGCTGTATCCCTACCTGTTCTGCTGTAGACCTACCTGTTCTGCTGTAGACCTACCTGTTCTGCTGTATCCCTACCTGTTCTGCTGTAGACCTGCCTGTTCTGCTGTATCCCTACCTGATCTGCTGTATCCCTACCTGTTCTGCTGTATCCCTACCTGTTCTGCTGTAGACCTACCTGATCTGCTGTATCCCTACCTGTTCTCCTGTATCCCTACCTGTTCTGCTGTATCCCTACCTGTTCTGCTGTATCCCTACCGGTTCTGCTGTAGACCTACCTGTTCTGCTGTAGACCTACCTGTTCTGCTGTAGACCTACCTGTTCTGCTGTATCCCTACCTGTTCCCTTCTGAAAATGCATGAAAAATATGTTGGGTTTACTAATAGTGAGGTTGTATGCTCTAGCTTGTTCAAAGTGGTTATTGACATGAGGATACATGGGAGAGCTCTCAAAGGCCAAAGCCAAGACAGGTGGATTACAAAGTACAGAGGCCATTTCCAGTTGAATTTCCACTTTAGTCATAGAACATATTAACAGAGAAGACTTCCTGCACTGACAAGATTTCCTCCACTGGCTTTCCTTAACTGACCCTCTTCAATCAAGTTCCATGCCAATAGATGTGTATGAAGATTTTAATGAATGGGACATAATCATTATATCAGTGCAGAGTGAGGAGACAAGTTCAATATCATTCTGTCAGTGCAGAGTGAGGAGACAAGTTCAATATCATTCTGTCAGTGCAGAGTGAGGAGACAAGTTCAATATCATTCTGTCAGTGCAGAGTGAGGAGACAAGTTCAATATCATTCTGTCAGTGCAGAGTGAGGAGACAAGTTCAATATCATTCTGTCAGTGCAGAGTGAGGAGACAAGTTCAATATAATTCTGTCAGTGCAGAGTGAGGAGACGAGTTCAATATCATTCTGTCAGTGCAGAGTGAGAAGACAAGTTCAATATCATTCTGTCAGTGCAGAGTGAGGAGACAAGTTCAATATCATTCTGTCAGTGCAGAGTGAGGAGACGAGTTCAATATCATTCTGTCAGTGCAGAGTGAGGAGACAAGTTCAATATCATTCTGTCAGTGCAGAGTGAGGAGACAAGTTCAATGTCATTCTGTCAGTGCAGAGCCTCAGCTCTCCAGAGTGCGTTTACATTTCCACTCATTGGGTTCATCCCAGATGGTACCCTATTGCCTATGTAGCGCACTACTTTTTAACAGTCTCTGGTCAAATGCAGTGCACTGTACAGGGAAGGCGGTGCCGTTTGAGCTGAGGAGCATGTGTGTAGCTAAATGCTGCTGCTCCAGAGAGGTGGTAAGGGGATTAGACAGCCGGGGAGAGGAGGGACATCAGTGTGTACAGGAGCATCACATCTGTCATGCCGAAGAAGGGCCGGGTTAGTTAACTCCGCTAAGTCCTTGTTGCTGTAAGGACTGCCTGGAGACAGACATAAGTCCTGCTCAGCATGATACAGTAGGTCTACAGCAGAACAGGTAGGTCTACAGCAGAACAGGTAGGTCTACAGCAGAACAGGTAGGTCTACAGCAGAACAGGTAGGTCTACAGGAGAACAGGTAGGTCTACAGCAGGGCAGGTAGGTCTACAGGAGAACAGGTAGGTCTACAGGAGAACAGGTAGGTCTACAGCAGAACAGGTAGGGATACAGCAGAACAGGTAGGTCTACAGCAGAACAGGTAGGTCTACAGGAGAACAGGTAGGGATACAGCAGAACAGGTAGGGTATACAGCAGAACAGGTAGGGATACAGGAGAACAGGTAGGGATACAGCAGATCAGGTAGGTCTACAGCAGAACAGGTAGGGATACAGGAGAACAGGTAGGGATACAGGAGAACAGGTAGGGATACAGCAGAACAGGTAGGGATACAGGAGAACAGGTAGGGATACAGCAGAACAGGTAGGTCTACAGCAGAACAGGTAGGGATACAGCAGAACAGGTAGGTCTACAGCAGAACAGGTAGGGATACAGCAGAACAGGTAGGGATACAGGAGAACACGTAGGTCTACAGGAGAACAGGTAGGTCTACAGGAGAACAGGTAGGTCTACAGCAGAACAGGTAGGTCTACAGCAGAACAGATAGGAGTACAGCAGAACAAGTAGGTCTACAGCAGAACAGGTAGGTCTACAGCAGAACAGGTAGGTCTACAGGAGAACAGGTAGGTCTACAGCAGATCAGGTAGGTCTACAGCAGAACAGGTAGGTCTACAGCAGAACAGGTAGGGATACAGGAGAACAGGTAGGTCTACAGCAGAACAGGTAGGTCTACAGCAGAACAGGTAGGTCTACAGCAGAACAGGTGGGTCTACAGCAGAACAGGTAGGGATACAGCAGAACAGGTAGGGATACAGCAGAACAGGTAGGTCTACAGCAGAACAGGTAGGGATACAGGAGAACAGGTAGGTCTACAGCAGAACAGGCAGGTCTACAGCAGAACAGGTAGGTCTACAGCAGAACAGGTGGGTCTACAGCAGAACAGGTAGGGATACAGCAGAACAGGTAGGGATACAGCAGAACAGGTAGGTCTACAGCAGAACAGGTAGGGATACAGGAGAACAGGTAGGTCTACAGCAGAACAGGTGGGTCTACAGCAGAACAGGTAGGTCTACAGCAGAACAGGTAGGTCTACAGCAGAACAGGTAGGTCTACAGCAGAACAGGTAGGTCTACAGCAGAACAGGTAGGTCTACAGGAGAACAGGTAGGGATACAGCAGAACAGCTAGGTCTACAGCAGAACAGGTACATGTGATACCTGTTGTGTGGGGAGAGTTATCGGTGCAGCAGGGACAATACAGGTGATACCTGTTAATAATGAGCTTTGTTTAGTTGCTTCCAAGGAAGCCTGCCTGTGGTCAGTCTGGAGAGGTGATTCCAAGGAAGCCTGCCTGTGGTCAGTCTGCAGAGGTGATTCCAAGGAAGCCTGCCTGTGGTCAGTCTGCAGAGGTGATTCCAAGGAAGCCTGCCTGTGGTCAGTCTGCAGAGGTGATTCCAAGGAAGCCTGCCTGTGGTCAGTCTGCAGAGCTTTCAGAGCCCAACTCTAGCTCAGAGTGAAGCTACGGCACATCATTCCCTGCCTCGACACCTTACATTTACATTTTACATTTTAGTCATTTAGCAGACGCTCTTAACCAGAGCGACTTACAGGAGCAATTAGGGTTAAGTGCCTTGCTCAAGGGCACACTAACGTCATTTAGCAGACGCTCTTAGCCAGAGCGACTCACAAATTGGTGCGTTCACCTTGGCAGCTGTACTGGGTCTTCAAGTGGAGTTTAGCCAATGCGAGGTGTCTAGCTTGATGCCTAATGCCAGAACGGCCCCTCCTTGAGTGGCTCTGCGTCTGTCTGTCTGTCTGTCAATCCGGCCCAGGCGTCAGTCTTATCTACAGCCGCAATGTTCAGTTTGCAGGGCATGAGGGGCAGGGGGAGAGGTAGGGTGGGGGTTGGAGAGAGGGAGATAGAGAGAGGGAGAGAGAGAGAGAGAGAGAGAGAGAGAGAGAGAGAGAGGGAGAGAGAGAGAGAGAGAGGGAGAGAGAGAGAGAGAGAGAGAGAGAGAGAGAGAGAGAGAGAGAGAGAGAGAGAGAGAGAGAGAGAGAGGGAGAGAGAGAGAGAGAGAGAGAGAGAGAGAGGGAGGGAGTGATAGAGATGGAGAGAGGGAGAGAGGGAGAGAGGGAGAGAGAGAGAGGGAGAGAGAGAGAGGGAGAGAGGGAGCGATAGAGAGAGAGGGAGAGAGAGAGAGAGAGAGTTGTGTTCTGCCGCAGCAATGTCTCCCTTTCTGCTCGGTGAGCACATTGAGGCTGACATGTAGCTCCCCACAGCGGGCTGGAAGCAGATGGCTGGGGACACAGCTCTCATCAGCAGGAGCTCAGGCAGGCAGGCAGGCAAGCAGGCAGGCATCTCCCTCTCGCTCCCGCTCTCTTCCTCTCTCCAATATATTCAATTAAATTTAAAGGTGCGTTATTGGCATGGGAAACATATGTTTACATTGCTAAAGCAAGTGAAATAAACAATAAACAAAAGTGAGAAGAAACAAATTTAACATCAAGAAAAAACAATTGGAAATAGACAGTAAAACATTCAAAAAGGTTTCAAAAAGATAAAGACATTTCCAGTGTTATATTATCAGCCACAGTATGCAACGTGCAAATAGAATGTATGAATAGTAGACGCCAGGACAGCGGAGTCACTCGCCACCTTCCGGAGACACTTCAAACCCCACCTCTTTAAGGAATACCTGGGATAGGAGAAAGTAATCCTTCTACCACCCCCTTACCCCCACCCCCCCCCAAAAAAAATAAATAAATAAATAAAATAAAACATATTGTAAAGTGGTTATCCCACTGGCTATAAGGTGAATGCACCAATTTGTAAGTCGCTCTGGATAAGAGCGTCTGCTAAATGACTGTCACGCCCTGGCTCTGGGGACTCTTATATGTTGAGCCAGGGTGTGTAGGGTCTATGTTTTGTGTTCTATGTTCAGGTTCTAGTTCATGTGTTTTCTAGGTTGGCCGGGGTGGTTTCTCAATCAGAGGCAACGAGAATCAGCTGTTGCTTGTTGTCTCTGATTGGGAACCATACTTAGGCAGCCTGTTGTGCACTTGTCATTTGTGGGATCTTGTTCCGTGTAGGTTTGTGTTTTGTTAACCGAGGACTTCACGTATCGTTTGTTGTTTTGTTATTGTATCGTGTTGGAAAAGTACACTATTAAAGAAGATGTACGCATATCACGCTGCGCCTTGGTCTACTCATTATGACGATCGTGACAATGACGTAAATGTAAATGTAAAATGTAGGGGAAGATAAATTAACAGATACATATTGGTGGTATTTACAATGTTGTTTGTGCTCCACTGGTTGCCCTTTTCTCATGGCAACGGGCCACAAATCTTGCGGCATTTATTGCACATTGCGATATTTTGCCTAACACAAAACACATTTGTTAAAAAAAAAAATATGTGGTTTGTGTGATCTGTGGGAAGTACGTGTCTCTAATGTCGTCATACATTTGGCAGGAGGTTAGGAAGCGCTGTTAAGTTTCCACCTCATTTTGTGGACAGTGGGCACATATCCTGTCTTCTCTTGGGAGCCAGGTCTGCCAATAGCAAGGCTATGCTCACTGAGTCTGTACACAGTCAAGGATTTCCTTCATTATGGGTCAGTCACTGTGGTCAGGTATTCTGCCACTGTGTACTCTCTGATTAGGGCCAGATAGCATTCCAATTTGCTCTGTTTTTTGGTTGATTCTTTCCAGTGTCAAATAGTTATATGTTTTGCTTTCTCATAATTTGGTCGGGTTTATTTGTTCTGCTGTCCTGGGGCTCTGTGGGGTCTGTTTGTGTTTGTGGAATCTCTCTCTCTCTCTCTCTCTCTCTCTCTCTCTCTCTCTCTCTCTCTCTCTCTCTCTCTTTCTTTCTCTCGTTTAGGTTTTCTACTGCCAAGTTTACACCTTCACTATTACTGTGAAACGTTTTGTCCAGGAAGTTGTCTAAAAAGGGATTTCATTTGTTGTTGCCTAATTGTTTTTGGTAGGTTTCGACACTACTTTCCTTCCAGCTATAGCATATCTTTAATATTATTCAGTTCCTTTGGCTTTGATGCCTCATGATTGAGTATTGCTCTGTTCAAGTAGACTGTGATTTTGCTGTGGTCTGATAGGGGTGTCAGTGGGCTGACTGTGAACGCTCTGAGAGACTCTGGGTTGAGGTCAGTGATAAAGTAGTCTACAGTACTACTGCCAAGAGATGAGCTATAGGTGTACCTACCATAGGAATCCCCTCGAAGCCTACCATTGGCTATGTACAGTTGATGTCGTAGGTTTACATACACTTAGGTTGGAGTCATTAAAACTCGTTTTTCAACCACTCCACAAATTTCTTGTTAACAAACTATAGTTTTGGCAAGTCGGTTAGGACATCTACTTTGTGCATGACACAAGTAATTTTTCCAACAATTGTTCACAGACAGATTAGTTCACTTATAATTCACTGTATCACAATTCCAGTGGGTCAGAAGTTGACATACACTAAGTTGACTGTGCCTTTAAACAGCTTGGAATATTCCAGAAAATAATGTCATGGCTTTAGAAGCTTCTGATAGGCTAATTGACATCATTTGAGTCAATTGGAGGTGTACCTGTGGATGTATTTCAAGGCCTACCTTCAAACTCAGTGCCTCTTTGCATGACATCATGGGAAAATCAAAAGAAATCAGCCAAGACCTCAAAAAAAGAATTGTAGATCTCCACAAGTTTGGTTCATTCTTGGGAGCAATTTCCAAACGCCTGAAGGTACCACATTCATCTGCACAAACAATAGTACGCAAGTATAAACACCATGGGACCACGCAGCCGTCATACCGCTCAGGAATGAGACGCGTTCTGTCTCCTAGAGATGAATATACTTTGGGGCGAAAAGTGCAAATCAATCCCAGAACAACAGCAAAGGACCTTGTGAAGATGCTGGAGGAAACAGGTACAAAAGTATCTATATCCACAGTCAAACGAGTCCTATATCGACATAACCTGAAAGGCCGCTCAGCAAGGAAGAAGCCACTGCTCCAAAACCACCATATAAAAGCCAGACTAAGGTTTGCAACTGCACATGGGGACAAAGATCATACTTTTTGGAGAAATGTCCTCTGGTCTGATTAAACTAAAATAGAACTGTTTGGCCATAATGACCATCGTTATGTTTGCAGGAAAAAGGGGGATGCTTGCAAGCCGAAGAACACCATCCCAACCGTGAAGCACGGGGGTGGCAGCATCATGCTGTGGGGGTGCTTTGCTGCAGGAGGGACTGGTGCACTTCACAAAATAGATGGCATCATGAGGAAGGAAAATGATGTGGATATATTGAAGCAACATCTCAAGACATCAGTCAGAAAGTTAAAGCTTGGTCACAAATGAGTCTTCCAAATGGACAATGACCCCAAGCATACTTCCAAAGTTGTGGCAAAATGGCTTAAGGACAACAAAGTCAAGGTATTGGAGTGGCCATCACAAAGCCCTGACCTCAATCCTATAGAAAATGTGTGGGCAGAACTGAAAAAGCATGTGCGAGCAAGGAGGCTTACAAACCTGACTCAGTTACACCAGCTCTGTCAGGAGGAATGTGTCACACCCTGGCGCTGGGACTCTATATGTTGAGCCAGGGTGTGTTCGTTCTATGTGGTGTAATTCTATGTTGGGAGTTCTAGTTTGTTTATTTCTATGTTGGCTAGAGTGACTCCCAATCAGAGGCAACGAGTGTCAGCTGTGGCTGGTTGTCTCTGATTGGGAGCCATATTTAAACTGTCTGTTTTTCCCTTTGTGTTTGTGGGTTCTTGTTCCGTGTTGGTCTATGTTACCTAGGACGTTACGAGTCGTTTGTTGTTTTTGTTTACTGTCGTGTTCGTTCATCACGCTGCGCCTTGGTCTACTTCCTACGACGATCGTGACAGAATGGGCCAAAATTCACCCAACTTATTGTGGGAAGCTTGTGGAAGACTACCCGAAACGTTTGACCCAAGTTAAACAATTTAAAGGCATTGCTACCAAATACTAATTGAGTGTATGTAAACTTCGGACCCACTGGGAATGTGATGAAATAAATAAAAGCTGAAGTAAATAATTCTCTCTACTATTATTCTGACATTTCACATTCTTAAAATAAAGTGGTGATCCTAACTGACGTAAAACAGGGATTTTTTACTAGGATTAAATGTCAGGAATTGTGAAAACTGAGTTTAAATGTATTTGGCTAAGGTGTATGTAAACTTCCGACTTCAACTGTACATACCCAGCGCGCGACAGAGCTGCAGGAGTTATGACCTGTTTTTGTTGATTATGTTGTCGTAGTTGTGCCTAGGGGGGCATATAGGGGAGGGAATGCTGTCACCTCCAGGTAGAAGCACACAGGAGGACATTTTTCTCTGTTGAGATAATTTCCTTTAGAATTTCTAGCAAAATGTAAAATGTTCCTGTTTTGATCAATTTAATAGTGAGTTAGGTATGCTCTATACGACATTAGCATATATTCACTGTTTCACACCTTGTAGTTCGGTGGATGGGACTCTCTCTCTCTCTCTCTCTCTCTCTCTCTCTCTCTCTCTCTCTCTCTCTCTCTCTCTCTCTCTCTCTCTCTCTCTCTCTCTCTCTCTCCTAGTTTCTAAAGAGTAGCCTGGGGATATTCTGCTGTTCATTGATGTCTCTGCATCACTGAGGCTGTACAGACTTCAACAGGTGTTTCATCTCTGCCCCCAGCATGATCAGTAACATGGTATCTGATTCGTTTATGATGAGGGACAGAGAACTACCATGGAGAAATAGGAGAAACATGGAGGGAAAACATATCTTCTGATAATTCTAATTTGAATTGCACAGTGAGAAACGATGTCAAAACGCTTCACAGACCAGATGCAAAAAGACATACAGTGGCCAAGGCCTATACTTTTTCATGTAGCCTTCATGAAACATGTGAGTGATGGGGTGGTAATGTTAACAGCAATACATCCAGTTTACTTCAGTAATAGAAGACATGATGCCTTATGGAACAGTAAACACTGTGGTATACAGCAACACATATGAAATAAAGTTGAATGACATTAAAGTAATCTCAGAAACCGTCCGTCTGTCCATGAGAGATTAACATAAAAGGGCTAGTTAGTTCACTTTATTAAAGAGCTAGTTAGTTCACTTTATTAAAGAGCTAGTTAGTTCACTTTATTAAAGAGCTAGTTAGTTCACTTTATTAAAGAGCTAGTTAGTTCACTTTATTAAAGAGCTAGTTAGTTCACTTTATCAAAGAGCTAGTTAGTTCACTTTATTAAAGAGCTAGTTAGTTCACTTTATTAAAGAGCTAGTTAGTTCACTTTATTAAAGAGCTAGTTAGTTCACTTTATTAAAGAGCTAGTTAGTTCACTTTATTAAAGAGCTAGTTAGTTCACTTTATTTAAGGGCCAGTTAGTTCACTTTATTAAAGGGCCAGTTAGTTCACTTTATTAAAGAGCTAGTTAGTTCACTTTATTAAAGAGCTAGTTAGTTCACTTTATTAAAGAGCTAGTTAGTTCACTTTATTAAAGAGCTAGTTAGTTCACTTTATTAAAATGGCTAGTTAGTTCACTTTATTAAAGGGCTAGTTAGTTCACTTTATTAAAGAGCTAGTTAGTTCACTTTATTAAAGGAATAGTTAGTTCACTTTATTAAAGAGCTAGTTAGTTCACTTTATTAAAGGAATAGTTAGTTCACTTTATTAAAATGGCTAGTTAGTTCACTTTATTAAAGGAATAGTTAGTTCACTTTATTTAATCTGGATGTGAAAATGGTCTATAATGTAGCTATAATGTGATAATCTGCTATAATGTAATAACCTGCTATAATGTGATAACCTGCTATAATGTGATAACCTGCTATAATGTGATAACCTGCTATAATGTGATAACCTGCTATAATGTAATAACCTGCTATAATGTGATAACCTGCTATAATGTGATAACCTGCTATAATGTGATAACCTGCTATAATGTGATAACCTGCTATAATGTAATAACCTGCTATAATGTGATAACCTGCTATAATGTGATAACCTGCTATAATGTAATAACCTGCTATAATGTAATAACCTGCTATAATGTGATAACCTGCTATAATGTGATAACCTGCTATAATGTAATAACCTGCTATAATGTGATAACCTGCTATAATGTAATAACCTGCTATAATGTGATAACCTGCTATAATGTGATAACCTGCTATAATGTAATAACCTGCTATAATGTGATAACCTGCTATAATGTGATAACCTGCTATAATGTAATAACCTGCTATAATGTAATAACCTGCTATAATGTGATAACCTGCTATAATGTGATAACCTGCTAATTATTTATTTATGTATTTATTTTTTCTGTTGTACTTGTTGACTTGGTTAGGTCGTTATTGTAAAATAGAATGTGTTCTCAATGACTTACAAATAATGTTTTTGACTCGTCCTAAACTCGAATTTGTGGCCAAAGGATGAATTAGAGAAGAACCCCTGAAACCCCCACACCTCTAACCAGGGCCATAACCACTGTCTGAGTTTTAGGGAAGTCTGGGGATTTTAAGAAACTTGAAGCTCATTTACTGCATTTCTACACAATTTAAAAACTCTAAAATGCTATTTGGAGAACAGCAAAAACAAGCAAAAATGACCCAGCCATGAACACCACCGGCACCCCACAGCTCTGGGGGCCCGTGCGCCTGTCATCGACGTCAAATGTTTTATTTATTTATATATAAATCATTTTGACAGCACCCTCCAAAAAGTCATTCATAAAACAATTTATTTCCAAATGTACCAGGAAGCTATGGTATACTGAAGTATAATTACAAGCATTCCATAAGTGTCAAAGGCTTTTATTGACAATTACATTAAGTTTATGCAAAGAGTCAATATTTGCAGTGTTGACCCTTCTTTTTCAAGACCTCTGCAAACCGCCCTGGCATGCTGTCAATTAACTTCTGGGCCACATCCTGACTGATGGCAGCCCATTCTTGCATAATCAATGCTTGGAGTTTGTCAGAATTTGTGGGTTTTTCTTTGTCCACCCGCCTCTTGAGGATCGACCACAAGTTCTCAATGGGATTAAGGTCTGGGGAGTTTCCTGGCTATAGCCCCAAAATGTCAATGTTTTGTTCCCCGAGCCACTTAGTTATCACTTTTGCCTTATGGCAATGTGCTCCATCATGCTGGAAAAGGCATTGGTCGTCACCAAACTGTTCTTGGATGGTTGGGAGAAGTTGCTCTCAGAGGATGTGTTGGTACCATTCTTTATTCATGGCTGTGTTCTTAGGCAAAATTGTGAGTGAGCCCACTCCCTTGGCTGAGAAGCAACCCCACACATGAATGGTCTCATGATGCTTTACTGTTGGCATGACACAGGACTGATGGTAGCGCTCACCTTGTCTTCTCCGGACAAGGTGTTTTCCGGATGCCCCAAACAATCTGAAAGGGGGTTCATCAGAGAAAATGACTTTACCCCAGTCCTCAGCAGTCCAATCCCTGTACCTTTTGCAGAATATCAGTCTCTCCCTGATGTTTTTCCTGGAGAGAAGTGGCTTCTTTGCTGCCCTTGTTGACACCAGGCCATCCTCCAAAAGTTTTTGCCTCACTGTGCGTGCAGATGCACTCGCACCTGCCTGCTGCCATTCCTGAGCAAGCTCTGCACTGGTGGTGCCCCGATCCCGCAGCTGAATCAACTTTAGAAGACGGTCCTGGCGCTTGCTGGACTTTCTTGGGCACCCTGACGCCTTCTTCACAACAATTGAACCTCTCTACTTGAAGTTCTTGATGACCCGATAAATGGTTGATTTAGGTGCAATCTTACTAGCAGCAATATCCTTGCCTGTGAAGCCCTTTTTGTGCAAAGCAATGATGACGGCACGTGTTTCCTTGCAGGTAACCATGGTTAACAGAGGAAGAACATTGATTTCAAGCACCACCCTCCTTTTAAAGTTTCCAGTCTGTTATTCTAACTCAATCAGCATGACAGAGTGATCTCCAGCCTTGTCCTCATCAACACTCTCACCTGTGTTAACGAGAGAATCACTGACATGATGGCAGCTGGTCCTTTTGTGGCAGGGCTGAAATGCAGTGGAAACGTTTTTTGGGGATTAAGTTCATTTTCATGGCAAAGAGGGACTTTGCAATTAATTGCAATTAATCTGATCACTCTTCATGACATTCTGGAGTATATGCAAATTGCCATCATCAAAACTGAGGCAGCAGACTTTGTGAAAATGAGTATTTGTGTCATTCTCAAAAGAATCAAATTAGCTACATAGCCGATTTCCCCTGTTAGCTAGTGATAGCTAGTGATAGTGGTCAAAGATGATCTACACTGAACAAAAATATAAACGCAACATGTAATTGGTCCCATGTTTCATGAGCTGATCCCTGAAATGTTCCATACGCACAAAAAGCTTATATTTCTCAAATGTTGTGCACAAATTTGTTTACATCCCTGTTAGTGAGCATTTCTCCTTTGCCAAGATCATCCATCCACCTGACAGGTGTGGCATATCAAGAAGCTGATTAAACAGCATGATCATTACACAGGTGCACCTTGTTCTGGGGACAATAAATGGCAATTAAATTGACAGTTTTTTGTCAAACAACACAATGCCACAGATGTCTCAAGTTTTGAGGAAGCATGCACTTGGCATGAATGACAATGAATGACTGCAGGAATGTCCACCAGAGCTATTACCAGATAATTGAATGTTCAATTCTTTACCATAAGCCACCTCCAACGTCGTTTTAGAGAATTTGGAAGTACACCCAACCGGCCTCACAACCGCACCCCACGTTTAACCACGACAGCCCAGGTGCGGGATCATTGGAGACCAGCAACCTGGACAGCTGATGAAACTGTGGGTTTGCACAACCGAAGAGTTTCTGCACAAACTGTCAGAAACCATCTCAGGGAAGCACATCTGCGTGCTCGTCGTCCTCACCAGGGTCTTGAGCTGAATGCAGTTTGGCGTCGTAACCGACTTCAGTGGACAAATGCTCACCTTCCATGGCCATTGACACCCTGGAGAAGTGTGCTCTTCATGGATGAATCCCAGTTTCAACTGTACCGGGCAGATGGCGTTGTGTGGGCGAGTGGTTTGCTAATGTCAATGTTGTGAACAGAGTGCCCCATGGTGGTGGTGGGGTTATGGTATGGGCAGGCATAAGCTACGGACCCCCTATATCTGCTCCCTCTCTCCCCTATATCTACTCACCTCTCTCCCCTATATCTACTCCCCTCTCTCCCCTATATCTGCTCCCCTCTCTCCCCTATATCTGCTCCCCTCTCTCCCCTATATCTGCTCCCCTCTCTCCCCTATATCTGCTCCCCTCTCTCCCCTATATCTACTCCACTCTCTCCCCTATATCTACTCCCCTCTCTCCCCTATATCTGCTCCCCTCTCTCCCCAATATCTGCTCCCCTCTCTCCACTATATCTACTCCCCTCTCTCCCCTATATCTACTCCCCTGTCTCCCCTATATCTGCTCCCCTCTCTCCCCTATATCTACTTCCCTCTCTCCCCTATATCTGCTCCCCTCTCTCCCCTATATCTACTCCCCCCTCTCCCTTATATCTACTCCCCCCTCTCCCCTATATCTACTCCCCCCTCTCCCTTATATCTACTCCCCTCTCCCCCTATAACTACTCCCCTCTCTCCTTATATCTGCTCCCCTCTCTCCTCTATATCTACTCCCTCTCTCCCCTATATCTACTTCCCTCTCTCCCCTATATCTGCTCCCCTCTCTCCCCTATATCTACTCCCCTCTCTCCCCTATATCTACTCCCCCTCTCCCTTATATCTACTCCCCTCTCTCCCCTATATCTACTTCCCTTTCTCCCCTATATCTACTCCCCTCTCTCCCCTATAACTACTCCCCTCTCTCCCTATATCTACTCCCCTCTCTCCCCTATATCTACTCCCCTCTCTCCCCTATAACTACTCCCCTCTCTATCTATATCTACTCCCCTCTCTACCCTATATCTGCTCCCCCTCTCCCTGATATCTACTCCCCTCTCTCCCCTATATCTACTCCCTCTCTCCCTAATATCTACTCCCTCTCTCCCCTATATCTTCTCCCCTCTCTCCCCTATATCTACTCCCCTCTCTCCCCTATATCTACTCCCCTCTCTCCCCTATATCTGCTCCCCTCTCTCCCCTATATCTACTCCCCTCTCTCCCCTATATCTGCTCCCCTCTCTCCCCTATATCTGCTCCCCTCTCTCCCCTATATCTGCTCCCCTCTCTCCCCTATATCTGCTCCCCTCTCTCCCCTATATCTGCTCCCCTCTCTTCCCTATATCTGCTCCCCTCTCTCCCCTCTATCTACTCCCCTCTCTCTCCTCTATCTGCTCCTCTCTCTCCTCTATCTGCTCCTCTCTCTCCTCTATCTGCTCCTCTCTTGCCTCTATCTGCTCCTCTATCTGCTCCTCTCTCTCCTCTATCTGCTCCTCTCTCTCCTCTATCTGCTCCTCTCTCTCCTCTATCTGCTCCTCTCTCTCCTCTATCTGCTCCTCTCTCTCCTCTATCTGTTCCTCTCTCCTCTATCTGCTCCTCTATCTGCTCCTCTCTCTCCTCTATCTGTTCCTCTCTCTCCTCTATCTGCTCCTCTCTCTCCTCTAACTGCTCCTCTCTCTCCTCTATCTGCTCCTCTATCTGCTCCTCTCTCTCCTCTATCTGCTCCTCTCTCTCCTCTATCTGCTCCTCTATCTGCTCCTCTCTCTCCTCTATTTGCTCCTCTATCTGCTCATCTCTCTCCTCTATCTGCTCCTCTATCTGCTCCTCTCTCTCCTCTATCTGCTCCTCTATCTGCTCCTCTCTCTCCTCTATCTGCTCCTCTCTCTCCTCTATCTGCTCCTCTCTCTCCTCTAACTGCTCCTCTCTCTCCTCTATCTGCTCCTCTATCTGCTCATCTCTCTCCTCTATCTGCTCCTCTATCTGCTCCTCTCTCTCCTCTATCTGCTCCTCTATCTGCTCCTCTCTCTCCTCTATCTGCTCCTCTCTCTCCTCTATCTGCTCCTCTATCTGTTCCTCTCTCCTCTATCTGCTCCTCTCTCTCCTCTATCTGCTCCTCTCTCTCCTCTATCTGCTCATCTCTCTCCTCTATCTGCTCCTCTCTCTCCTCTATCTGCTCCTCTATCTGCTCCTCTCTCTCCTCTATCTGCTCCTCTCTTTCCTCTATTTGCTCCTCTATCTGCTCCTCTCTCTCCTCTATCTGCTCCTCTCTCTCCTCTATCTGCTCCTCTCTCTCCTCTATCTGTTCCTCTCTCTCCTCTATCTGCTCCTCTCTCTCCTCTATCTGCTCCTCTCTCTCCTCTATCTGCTCCTCTCTCTCCTCTATCTGTTCCTCTCTCTCCTCTATCTGCTCCTCTCTCTCCTCTATCTGCTCCTCTCTCTCCTCTATCTGCTCTTCTCTCTCCTCTATCTGCTCCTCTCTCTCCTCTATCTGTTCCTCTCTCCTCTATCTGCTCCTCTATCTGCTCCTCTCTCTCCTCTATCTGCTCCTCTCTCTCCTCTATCTGCTCCTCTAACTGCTCCTCTCTCTCCTCTATCTGCTCCTCTCTCTCCTCTATCTGCTCCTCTCTCTCCTCTATCAGCTCCTCTCTCTCCTCTATCTGCTCCTCTATCTGCTCCTCTCTCTCCTCTATCTGCTCCTCTCTCTCCTCTATCTGCTCCTCTATCTGCTCCTCTATCTGCTCCTCTCTCTCCTCTATCTGCTCCTCTCTCTCCTCTATCTGCTCCTCTCTCTCCTCTATCTGCTCCACTATCTGATCCTCTCTCTCCTCTATCTGCTCCTCTCTCTCCTCTATCTGCTCCTCCATCTGCTCCTCTCTCTCCTCTATCTGCTCCTCTCTCTCCTCTATCTGCTCCTCTCTCTCCTCTATCTGCTCCTCTCTCCTCTATCTGCTCCTCTATCTGCTCCTCTCTCTCCTCTATCTGCTCCTCTCTCTCCTCTATCTGCTCCTATCTGCTCCTCTCTCTCCTCTATCTGCTCCTCTCTCTCCTCTATCTGCTCCTCTCTCTCCTCTATCTGCTCCTCTCTTTCCTCTATCTGCTCCTCTATCTGCTCCTCTCTCTCCTCTATCTGCTCCTCTCTCTCCTCTATCTGCTCCTCTCTCTCCTCTATCTGCTCCTCTCTCCTCTATCTGCTCCTCTCCTCCTCTATCTGCTCCTCTCTCTCCTCTATCTGTTCCTCTCTCCTCTATCTGCTCCTCTATCTGCTCCTCTCTCTCCTCTATCTGCTCCTCTCTCCTCTACTGCTCCTCTCTCTCCTCTATCTGCTCCTCTATCTGCTCCTCTCTCTCCTCTATCTGCTCCTCTCTCTCCTCTATCTGCTCCTCTATCTGCTCCTCTCTCTCCTCTATTTGCTCCTCTATCTGCTCATCTCTCTCCTCTATCTGCTCCTCTATCTGCTCCTCTCTCTCCTCTATCTGCTCCTCTATCTGCTCCTCTCTCTCCTCTATCTGCTCCTCTCTCTCCTCTATCTGCTCCTCTCTCTCCTCTAACTGCTCCTCTCTCTCCTCTATCTGCTCCTCTATCTGCTCATCTCTCTCCTCTATCTGCTCCTCTATCTGCTCCTCTCTCTCCTCTATCTGCTCCTCTATCTGCTCCTCTCTCTCCTCTATCTGCTCCTCTCTCTCCTCTATCTGCTCCTCTATCTGCTCCTCTCTCCTCTATCTGCTCCTCTCTCTCCTCTATCTGCTCCTCTCTCTCCTCTATCTGCTCTCTCTCTCTCCTCTATCTGCTCCTCTCTCTCCTCTATCTGCTCCTCTATCTGCTCCTCTCTCTCCTCTATCTGCTCCTCTCTCTCCTCTATCTGCTCCTCTATCTGCTCCTCTCTCTCCTCTATCTGCTCCTCTCTCTCCTCTATCTGCTCCTCTCTCTCCTCTATCTGTTCCTCTCTCTCCTCTATCTGCTCCTCTCTCTCCTCTATCTGCTCCTCTCTCTCCTCTATCTGCTCCTCTCTCTCCTCTATCTGCTCCTCTCTCTCCTCTATCTGTTCCTCTCTCTCCTCTATCTGCTCCTCTCTCTCCTCTATCTGCTCCTCTCTCTCCTCTATCTGCTCTTCTCTCTCCTCTATCTGCTCCTCTCTCTCCTCTATCTGTTCCTCTCTCCTCTATCTGCTCCTCTATCTGCTCCTCTCTCTCCTCTATCTGCTCCTCTCTCTCCTCTATCTGCTCTCTCTATCTGCTCCTCTCTCTCCTCTATCTGCTCCTCTCTCTCCTCTATCTGCTCCTCTCTCTCCTCTATCTGCTCCTCTCTCTCCTCTATCTGCCCCCTCTCCTCTATCTGCTCCTCTCTCTCCTCTATCTGCTCTCTCTCCTCTCTCCTCTATCTGCCTCCTCTATCTGCTCCTCTATCTGCTCCTCTCTCTCCTCTATCTGCTCCTCTCTCTCCTCTATCTGCTCCTCTCTCTCCTCTATCTGCTCCTCTATCTGATCCTCTCTCTCCTCTATCTGCTCCTCTCTCTCCTCTATCTGCTCCTCCTCATCTGCTCCTCTCTCTCCTCTATCTGCTCCTCTCTCTCCTCTATCTGCTCCTCTCTCTCCTCTATCTGCTCCTCTCCTCCTCTATCTGCTCCTCTATCTGCTCCTCTCTCTCCTCTATCTGCTCCTCTCTCTCCTCTATCTGCTCCTCTATCTGCTCCTCTATCTGCTCCTCTCTCTCCTCTATCTGCTCCTCTCTCTCCTCTATCTGCTCCCTCTCTCTCCTCTATCTGCTCCTCCCTCTCCTCTATCTGCTCCTCTCTCTCCTCTATCTGCTCCTCTCTCTCCTCTATCTGCTCCTCTATCTGCTCCTCTCTCTCCTCTATCTGCTCCTCTCTCCTCTATCTGCTCCTCTATCTGCTCCTCTCTCTCCTCTATCTGCTCCTCTCTCTCCTCTATCTGCTCCTCTCTCTCCTCTATCTGCTCCTCTCTTTCCTCTATCTGCTCCTCCCTATCTGCTCCTCTCTCTCCTCTATCTGCTCCTCTCTCTCCTCTATCTGCTCCTCTCTCTCCTCTATCTGCTCCTCTCTCTCCTCTATCTGCTCCTCTCTCTCCTCTATCTGTTCCTCTCTCCTCTATCTGCTCCTCTATCTGCTCCTCTCTCTCCTCTATCTGTTCCTCTCTCTCCTCTATCTGCTCCTCTCTCTCCTCTAACTGCTCCTCTCTCTCCTCTATCTGCTCCTCTATCTGCTCCTCTCTCTCCTCTATCTGCTCCTCTCTCTCCTCTATCTGCTCCTCTATCTGCTCCTCTCTCTCCTCTATTTGCTCCTCTATCTGCTCATCTCTCTCCTCTATCTGCTCCTCTATCTGCTCCTCTCTCTCCTCTATCTGCTCCTCTATCTGCTCCTCTCTCTCCTCTATCTGCTCCTCTCTCTCCTCTATCTGCTCCTCTCTCTCCTCTAACTGCTCCTCTCTCTCCTCTATCTGCTCCTCTATCTGCTCATCTCTCTCCTCTATCTGCTCCTCTATCTGCTCCTCTCTCTCCTCTATCTGCTCCTCTATCTGCTCCTCTCTCTCCTCTATCTGCTCCTCTCTCTCCTCTATCTGCTCCTCTATCTGTTCCTCTCTCCTCTATCTGCTCCTCTCTCTCCTCTATCTGCTCCTCTCTCTCCTCTATCTGCTCATCTCTCTCCTCTATCTGCTCCTCTCTCTCCTCTATCTGCTCCTCTATCTGCTCCTCTCTCTCCTCTATCTGCTCCTCTCTTCCTCTATTTGCTCCTCTATCTGCTCCTCTCTCTCCTCTATCTGCTCCTCTCTCTCCTCTATCTGCTCCTCTCTCTCCTCTATCTGTTCCTCTCTCTCCTCTATCTGCTCCTCTCTCTCCTCTATCTGCTCCTCTCTCTCCTCTATCTGCTCCTCTCTCTCCTCTATCTGCTCCTCTCTCTCCTCTATCTGTTCCTCTCTCTCCTCTATCTGCTCCTCTCTCTCCTCTATCTGCTCCTCTCTCTCCTCTATCTGCTCCTCTCTCTCCTCTATCTGCTCCTCTCTCTCCTCTATCTGTTCCTCTCTCCTCTATGCCTTCCTCCTCTATCTGCTCCTCTCTCTCCTCTATCTGCTCCTCTCTCTCCTCTATCTGCTCCTCTAACTGCTCCTCTCTCTCCTCTATCTGCTCCTCTCTCTCCTCTATCTGCTCCTCTCTCTCCTCTATCAGCTCCTCTCTCTCCTCTATCTGCTCCTCTATCTGCTCCTCTCTCTCCTCTATCTGCTCCTCTCTCTCCTCTATCTGCTCCTCTATCTGCTCCTCTATCTGCTCCTCTCTCTCCTCTATCTGCTCCTCTCTCTCCTCTATCTGCTCCTCTCCCTCCTCTATCTGCTCCACTATCTGATCCTCTCTCTCCTCTATCTGCTCCTCTCTCTCCTCTATCTGCTCCTCCATCTGCTCCTCTCTCTCCTCTATCTGCTCCTCTCTCTCCTCTATCTGCTCCTCTCTCTCCTCTATCTGCTCCTCTCTCTCCTCTATCTGCTCCTCTATCTGCTCATCTCTCTCCTCTATCTGCTCCTCTATCTGCTCCTCTCTCTCCTCTATCTGTTCCTCTCTCTCCTCTATCTGCTCCTCTCTCTCCTCTATCTGCTCCTCTCTCTCCTCTATCTGCTCCTCTCTTTCCTCTATCTGCTCCTCTCTCTCCTCTATCTGTTCCTCTCTCCTCTATCTGCTCCTCTATCTGCTCCTCTCTCTCCTCTATCTGCTCCTATCTCTCCTCTATCTGCTCTTCTAACTGCTCCTCTCTCTCCTCTATCTGCTCCTCTCTCTCCTCTATCTGCTCCTCTATCTGCTCCTCTCTCTCCTCTATCTGCTCCTCTCTCTCCTCTATCTGCTCCTCTATCTGCTCCTCTATCTGCTCCTCTCTCTCCTCTATCTGCTCCTCTCTCTCCTCTATCTGCTCCTCTCTCTCCTCTATCTGCTCCTCTCTCATCTCTATCTGCTCCTCTCTCTCCTCTATCTGCTCCTTTCTCTCCTCTATCTGCTCCTCTATCTGCTCCTCTCTCTCCTCTATCTGCTCCTCTCTCTCCTCTATCTGCTCCTCTCTCTGCTCCTCTCTCTCCTCTCTCTGCTCCTCTCTCTCCTCTATCTGCTCCTCTCTCTCCTCTATCTGCTCCTCTATCTGCTCCTCTCTCTCCTCTATCTGCTCCTCTCTCTCCTCTATCTGCTCCTCTCTCTGCTCCTCTCTCTCCTCTATCTGCTCCTCTATCTGCTCCTCTCTCTCCTCTATCTGCTCCTCTCTCTCCTCTATCTGCTCCTCTCTCTCCTCTATCTGCTGCTCTCTCTCCTATATCTGCTCCTCTATCTGCTCCTCTCTCTCCTCTATCTGCTCATCTCTCTCCTCTATCTGCTCCTCTATCTGCTCCTCTCTCTCCTCTATCTGCTCCTCTCTCTCCTCTATCTGCTCCTCTCTCTCCTCTATCTGCTCCTCTCTCTCCTCTATCTGCTCCTCTATCTGCTCCTCTATCTGCTCCTCTATCTGCTCCTCTCTCTCCTCTATCTGCTCCTCTCTCTCCTCTATCTGCTCCTCTCTCTCCTCTATCTGCTCATCTCTCTCCTCTATCTGCTCGTCTCTCTCCTCTATCTGCTCCTCTCTCTCCTCTATCTGCTCCTCTATCTGCTCCTCTCTCTCCTCTATCTGCTCCTCTCTCTCCTCTATCTGCTCCTCTATCTGCTCCTCTCTCTCCTCTATCTGCTCCTCTCTCTCCTCTATCTGCTCCTCTCTCTCCTCTATCTGCTCCTCTCTCTCCTCTATCTGCTCCTCTCTCTCCTCTATCTGCTCCTCTCTCTCCTCTATCTGCTCCTCTCTCTCCTCTATCTGCTCCTCTCTCTCCTCTATCTGCTCCTCTCTCTCCTCTATCTGCTCCTCTCTCTCCTCTATCTGCTCCTCTATCTGCTCCTCTCTCTCCTCTATCTGCTCCTCTATCTGCTCCTCTCTCCTCTATCTCCTCTATCTGCTCCTCTCTCTCCTCTATCTGCTCCTCTCTCTCCTCTATCTGCTCCTCTCTCTCCTCTATCTGCTCCTCTCTCTCCTCTATCTGCTCCTCTCTCTCCTCTATCTGCTCCTCTATCTGTTCCTCTCTCTCCTCTATCTGTTCCTCTCTCTCCTCTATCTGCTCCTCTCTCTCCTCTATCTGCTCCTCTCTCTCCTCTATCTGCTCCTCTATCTGCTCTATCTGCTCCTCTATCTGTTCCTCTCTCTCCTCTATCTGCTCCTCTCTCTCCTCTATCTGCTCCTCTATCTGCTCCTCTCTCTCCTCTATCTGCTCCTCTCTCTCCTCTATCTGCTCCTCTATCTGTGCCTCTCTCTCCTCTATCTGTTCTTCTCTCTCCTCTATCTGCTCCTCTCTCTCCTCTATCTGCTCCTCTCTCTCCTCTATCTGCTCCTCTCTCTTTTCTATCTGCTCCTCTATCTGTTCCTCTCTCTCCTCTAACTGCTCCTCTCTCTCCTCTATCTGCTCCTCTCTCTCCTCTATCTGTTCCTCTCTCTCCTCTATCTGCTCCTCTCTCTCCTCTATCTGTACCTCTCTCTCCTCTATCTGTTCCTCTCTCTCCTCTATCTGCTCCTCTATCTGCTCCTCTCTCTCCTCTATCTGCTCCTCTCTCTCCTCTATCTGCTCCTCTATCTGCTCCTCTCTCTCCTCTATCTGCTCCTCTCTCTCCTCTATCTGCTCCTCTCTCTCCTCTATCTACTCCTCTCTCTCCTCTATCTGCTCCTCTCTCTCCTCTATCTGCTCCTCTCTCTCCTCTATCTGCTCCTCTCTCTCCTCTATCTGCTCCTCTATCTGCTCCTCTATCTGCTCCTCTATCTGCTCCTCTCTCTCCTCTATCTGCTCCTCTATCTGCTCCTCTCTCTCCTCTAACTGCTCCTCTCTCTCCTCTATCTGCTCCTCTCTCTCCTCTATCTGCTCCTCTCTCTCCTCTATCTGCTCCTCTCTCTCCTCTATCTGCTCCTCTATCTGCTCCTCTCTCTCCTCTATCTGCTCCTCTATCTGCTCCTCTCTCCTCTATCTGCTCCTCTCTCTCCTCTATCTGCTCCTCTCTCTCCTCTATCTGCTCCTCTCTCTCCTCTATCTGCACCTCTCTCTCCTCTATCTGCTCCTCTATCTGCTCCTCTCTCTCCTCTATCTGTTCCTCTCTCTCCTCTATCTGCTCCTCTATCTCCTCTATCTGCTCCTCTCTCTCCTCTATCTGCTCCTCTATCTGCTCCTCTCTCCTCTATCTGCTCCTCTATCTGCTCCTCTCTCTCCTCTATCTGCTCCCCTCTCTCCTCTATCTGCTCCTCTATCTGCTCCTCTCTCTCCTCTATCTGCTCCTCTCTCTCCTCTATCTGCTCCTATATCTGCTCCTCTATCTGCTCCTCTCTCTCCTCTATCTGCTCCTCTATCTGCTCCTCTCTCTCTTCTATCCGCTCCTCTCTCTCCTCTATCTGCTCCTCTCTCTCCTCTATCTGCTCCTCTCTCTCCTCTATCTGCTCCTCTCTCCTCTATCTGCTCCTCTCTGTCCTCTATCTGTTCCTCTCTCTCCTCTATCTGCTCCTCTCTCTCCTCTATTTGCTCCTCTCTCTCCTCTATCTGCTCCTCTATCTGCTCCTCTCTCTCCTCTATCTGCTCCTCTCTCTCCTCTATCTGCTCCTCTCTCTCCTCTATCTGCTCCTCTATCTGCTCCTCTCTCTCCTCTATCTGCTCCTCTCTCTCCTCTATCTGCTCCTCTCTCTCCTCTATCTGCTCCTCTCTCTCCTCTATCTGCTCCTCTCTCTCCTCTATCTGCTCCTCTATCTGCTCCTCTCTCTCCTCTATCTGCTCCTCTCTCTCCTCTATCTGCTCCTCTCTCTCCTCTATCTGTTCCTCTCTCTCCTCTATCTGCTCCTCTCTCTCCTCTATCTGCTCCTCTCTCTCCTCTATCTGCTCCTCTCTCTCCTCTATCTGCTCCTCTATCTGCTCCTCTATCTGCTCCTCTATCTGCTCCTCTATCTCCTCTATCTGCTCCTCTATCTGCTTCTCTCTCTCCTCTAACTGCTCCTCTCTCTCCTCTATCTGCTCCTCTCTCTCCTCTATCTGCTCCTCTCTCTCCTCTATCTGCTCCTCTCTCTCCACTATCTGCTCCTCTATCTGCTCCTCTCTCTCCTCTATCTGCTCCTCTATCTGCCCCTCTCTCCTCTATCTGCTCCTCTCTCTCCTCTATCTGCTCCTCTCTCTCCTCTATCTGCTCCTCTATCTGCTCCTCTCTCTCCTCTATCTGCTCCTCTATCTGCTCCTCTCTCTCCTCTATCTGTTCCTCTCTCTCCTCTATTTGCTCCTCTCTCTCCTCTATCTGCTCCTCTCTCTCCTCTATCTGCTCCTCTATCTGCTCCTCTCTCCTCTATCTGCTCCTCTATCTGCTCCTCTCTCTCCTCTATCTGCTCCTCTCTCTCCTCTACCTGCTCCTCTCTCTCCTCTATCTGCTCCTCTATCTGCTCCTCTCTCTCCTCTATCTGCTCCCCTCTCTCCTCTATCTGCTCCTCTCTCTCCTCTATCTGCTCCTCTATCTGCTCCTCTATCTGCTCCTCTTTCTCCTCTATCTGCTCCTCTATCTGCTCCTCTCTCTCCTCTATCTGCTCCTCTATCTGCTCCTCTCTCTCCTCTATCTGCTCCTCTCTCTCCTCTATCTGCTCCTCTCTCTCCTCTATCTGCTCCTCTATCTGCTCCTCTATCTGCTCCTCTATCTGCTCCTCTATCTCCTCTATCTGCTCCTCTATCTGCTTCTCAATCTCCTCTAACTGCTCCTCTCTCTCCTCTATCTGCTCCTCTCTCTCCTCTATCTGCTCCTCTCTCTCCTCTATCTGCTCCTCTCTCTCCACTATCTGCTCCTCTATCTGCTCCTCTCTCTCCTCTATCTGCTCCTCTATCTGCTCCTCTCTCCTCTATCTGCTCCTCTCTCTCCTCTATCTGCTCCTCTCTCTCCTCTATCTGCTCCTCTCTCTCCTCTATCTGCTCCTCTATCTGCTCCTCTCTCTCCTCTATCTGCTCCTCTATCTGCTCCTCTCTCTCCTCTATCTGCTCCTCTATCTGCTCCTCTCTCTCCTCTATCTGTTCCTCTCTCTCCTCTATCTGCTCCTCTCTCTCCTCTATCTGCTCCTCTCTCTCCTCTATCTGCTCCTCTATCTGCTCCTCTCTCCTCTATCTGCTCCTCTATCTGCTCCTCTCTCTCCTCTATCTGCTCCTCTCTCTCCTCTACCTGCTCCTCTCTCTCCTCTATCTGCTCCTCTCTCTCCTCTATCTGCTCCTCTATCTGCTCCTCTCTCTCCTCTATCTGCTCCCCTCTCTCCTCTATCTGCTCCTCTCTCTCCTCTATCTGCTCCTCTATCTGCTCCTCTATCTGCTCCTCTCTCTCCTCTATCTGCTCCTCTATCTGCTCCTCTCTCTCCTCTATCCGCTCCTCTCTCTCCTCTATCTGCTCCTCTCTCTCCTCTATCTGCTCCTCTCTCTCCTCTATCTGCTCCTCTCTCCTCTATCTGCTCCTCTCTGTCCTCTATCTGTTCCTCTCTCTCCTCTATCTGCTCCTCTCTCTCCTCTATCTGCTCCTCTCTCTCCTCTATCTGCTCCTCTATCTGTTCCTCTCTCTCCTCTATCTGCTCCTCTCTCCTCTATCTGCTCCTCTCTCTCCTCTATCTGCTCCTCTATCTGCTCCTCTCTCTCCTCTATCTGTTCCTCTCTCTCCTCTATCTGCTCCTCTCTCTCCTCTATCTGCTCCTCTCTCTCATCTATCTGCTCCTCTCTCTCCTCTATCTGCTCCTCTATCTGCTCATCTCTCTCCTCTATCTGCTCCTCTCTCTCCTATATCTGCTCCTCTCTCTCCTCTATCTGCTCCCCTCTCTCCTCTTTCTGCTCCTCTATCTGCTCCTCTCTCTCCTCTATCTGCTCCTCTCTCTCCTCTATCTGCTCCTCTATCTGCTCCTCTCGCTCCTCTATCTGCTCCTCTATCTGCTCCTCTCTCCTCTATCTCCTCTATCTGCTCCTCTCTCTCCTCTATCTGTTCCTCTCTCTCCTCTATCTGCTCCTCTCTCTCCTCTATCTGCTCCTCTATCTGCTCTATCTGCTCCTCTATCTGTTCCTCTCTCTCCTCTATCTGCTCCTCTCTCTCCTCTATCTGCTCCTCTATCTGCTCCTCTCTCTCCTCTATCTGAGCCTCTCTCTCCTCTATCTGCTCCTCTATCTGTTCCTCTCTCTCCTCTATCTGTTCCTCTCTCTCCTCTATCTGCTCCTCTCTCTCCTCTATCTGCTCCTCTCTCTCCTCTATCTGCTCCTCTCTCTCCTCTATCTGCTCCTCTATCTGTTCCTCTCTCTCCTCTAACTGCTCCTCTCTCTCCTCTATCTGCTCCTCTCTCTCCTCTATCTGTTCCTCTCTCTCCTCTATCTGCTCCTCTCTCTCCTCTATCTGTACCTCTCTCTCCTCTATCTGTTCCTCTCTCTCCTCTATCTGTTCCTCTCTCTCCTCTATCTGCTCCTCTCCCTCCTCTATCTGCTCCTCTATCTGCTCCTCTATCTGCTCCTCTCTCTCCTCTATCTGCTCCTCTCTCTCCTCTATCTGCTCCTCTCTCTCCTCTATCTGTTCCTCTCTCTCCTCTATCTGCTCCTCTATCTGCTCCTCTCTCTCCTCTATCTGTTCCTCTCTCTCCTCTATCTGCTCCTCTCTCTCCTCTATCTGTTCCTCTCTCTCCTCTATCTGTTCCTCTCTCTCCTCTATCTGCTCCTCTCTCTCCTCTATCTGCTCCTCTATCTGCTACTCTCTCTCCTCTATCTGTTCCTCTCTCTCCTCTATCTGTTCCTCTCTCTCCTCTATCTGTTCCTCTCTCTCCTCTATCTGCTCCTCTCTCTCCTCTATCTGCTCCTCTATCTGCTCTTCTCTCTCCTCTATCTGTTCCTCTCTCTCCTCTATCTGCTCCTCTCTCTCCTCTATCTGTTCCTCTCTCTTCTCTATCTGCTCCTCTCTCTCCTCTATCTGCTCCTCTATCTGCTCCTCTCTCTCCTCTATCTGTTCCTCTCTCTCCCCTATCTGTTCCTCTCTCTCCTCTATCTGCTCCTCTCTCTCCTCTATCTGCTCCTCTCTCTCCTCTATCTGCTCCTCTATCTGCTCCTCTCTCTCCTCTATCTGCTCCTCTATCTGCTCCTCTCTCTCCTCTATTTGCTCCTCTCTCTCCTCTATTTGCTCCTCTATCTGCTCCTCTATCTGCTCCTCTCTCTCCTCTATCTGCTCCTCTCTCTCCTCTATTTGCTCCTCTATTTGCTCCTCTATCTGCTCCTCTATCTGCTCCTCTCTCTCCTCTTTCTGCTCCTCTCTCCTCTATCTGCTCCTCTCTCTCCTCTATCTGCTCCTCTATCTGCTCCTCTCTCTCCTCTATCTGCTCCTCTATCTGTTCCTCTCTCTCCTCTATCTGTTCCTCTCTCTCCTCTATCTGCTCCTCTCGCTCCTCTATCTGCTCCTCTCTCTCCTCTATCTGCTCCTCTCTCTCCTCTATCTGCTTCTCTATCTGCTCCTCTATCTGCTCCTCTCTCTCCTCTAACTGCTCCTCTCTCTCCTCTATCTGCTCCTCTATCTGCTCCTCTCTCTCCTCTATCTGTTCCTCTCTCTCCTCTATCTGCTCTTCTCTCTCCTCTATCTGTTCCTCTCTCTCCTCTATCTGTTCCTCTCTCTCCTCTATCTGCTCCTCTCTCTCCTCTATCTGCTCCTCTATCTGCTCCTCTCTCTCCTCTATCTGTTCCTCTCTCTCCTCTATCTGTTCCTCTCTCTCCTCTATCTGTTCCTCTCTCTCCTCTATCTGCTCCTCTCTCTCCTCTATCTGTTCCTCTCTCTCCTCTATCTGCTCCTCTCTCTCCTCTATCTGTTCCTCTCTCTCCTCTATCTGCTCCTCTCTCTCCTCTATCTGCTCCTCTATCTGCTCCTCTCTCTCCTCTATCTGTTCCTCTCTCTCCTCTATCTGCTCCTCTCTCTCCTCTATCTGTTCCTCTCTCTCCTCTATCTGCTCCTCTCTCTCCTCTATCTGCTCCTCTCTCTCCTCTATCTGTCCCTCTCTCTCCTCTATCTGCTCCTCTATCTGCTCCTCTCTCTCCTCTATCTGTTCCTCTCTCTCCTCTATCTGCTCTTCTCTCTCCTCTATCTGTTCCTCTCTCTCCTCTATCTGTTCCTCTCTCTCCTCTATCTGCTGCTCTCTCTCCTCTATCTGCTCCTCTATCTGCTCCTCTCTCTCCTCTATCTGTTCCTCTCTCTCCTCTATCTGTTCCTCTCTCTCCTCTATCTGTTCCTCTCTCTCCTCTATCTGCTCCTCTCTCTCCTCTATCTGTTCCTCTCTCTCCTCTATCTGCTCCTCTCTCTCCTCTATCTGTTCCTCTCTCTCCTCTATCTGCTCCTCTCTCTCCTCTATCTGCTCCTCTATCTGCTCCTCTCTCTCCTCTATTTGCTCCTCTCTCTCCTCTATTTGCTCCTCTATCTGCTCCTCTATCTGCTCCTCTCTCTCCTCTATCTGCTCCTCTCTCTCCTCTATCTGTTCCTCTCTCTCCTCTATCTGCTCCTCTCTCTCCTCTATCTGCTCCTCTATCTGCTCCTCTCTCTCCTCTATCTGTTCCTCTCTCTCCTCTATCTGTTTCTCTCTCTCCTCTATCTGCTCCTCTCTCTCCTCTATCTGCTCCTCTATCTGCTCCTCTCTCTCCTCTATCTGCTCCTCTATCTGCTCCTCTCTCTCCTCTATTTGCTCCTCTCTCTCCTCTATTTGCTCCTCTATCTGCTCCTCTATCTGCTCCTCTCTCTCCTCTATCTGCTCCTCTCTCTCCTCTATTTGCTCCTCTATTTGCTCCTCTATCTGCTCCTCTATCTGCTCCTCTCTCTCCTCTATCAGCTCCTCTCTCTCCTCTATCTGCTCCTCTCTCTCCTCTATCTGCTCCTCTATCTGCTCCTCTCTCTCCTCTATCTGCTCCTCTATCTGTTCCTCTCTCTCCTCTATTTGTCCCTCTCTCTCCTCTATCTGCTCCTCTCTCTCCTCTATCTGCTCCTCTCTCTCCTCTATCTGCTCCTCTCTGTCCTCTATCTGCTCCTCTATCTGCTCCTCTATCTGCTCCTCTCTCTCCTCTAACTGCTCCTCTCTCTCCTCTATCTGCTCCTCTCTCTCCTCTATCTGTTCCTCTCTCTCCTCTATCTGCTCCTCTCTCTCCTCTATCTGTTCCTCTCTCTCCTCTATCTGCTCCTCTATCTGCTCCTCTCTCTCCTCTATCTGTTCCTCTCTCTCCTCTATCTGCTCCTCTCTCTCCTCTATCTGTTTCTCTCTCTCCTCTATCTGTTCCTCTCTCTCCTCTATCTGCTCCTCTCTCTCCTCTATCTGCTCCTCTATCTGCTCCTCTATCTGCTCCTCTCTCTCCTCTAACTGCTCCTCTCTCTCCTCTATCTGTTCCTCTCTCTCCTCTATCTGCTCCTCTCTCTCCTCTATCTGCTCCTCTCTCTCCTCTATCTGTTCCTCTCTCTCCTCTATCTGCTCCTCTATCTGCTCCTCTCTCTCCTCTATCTGTTCCTCTCTCTCCTCTATCTTCTCCTCTCTCTCCTCTATCTGTTCCTCTCTCTCCTCTATCTGTTCCTCTCTCTCCTCTATCTGCTCCTCTCTCTCCTCTATCTGCTCCTCTATCTGCTCCTCTCTCTCCTCTATCTGTTCCTCTCTCTCCTCTATCTGTTCCTCTCTCTCCTCTATCTGTTCCTCTCTCTCCTCTATCTGCTCCTCTCTCTCCTCTATCTGCTCCTCTATCTGCTCCTCTCTCTCCTCTATCTGTTCCTCTCTCTCCTCTATCTGCTCCTCTCTCTCCTCTATCTGTTCCTCTCTCTCCTCTATCTGCTCCTCTCTCTCCTCTATCTGCTCCTCTATCTGCTCCTCTCTCTCCTCTATCTGTTCCTCTCTCTCCTCTATCTGTTCCCCTCTCTCCTCTATCTGCTCCTCTCTCTCCTCTATCTGCTCCTCTATCTGCTCCTCTATCTCCTCTATCTGCTCCTCTATCTGCTCCTCTCTCTCCTCTATTTGCTCCTCTCTCTCCTCTATTTGCTCCTCTATCTGCTCCTCTATCTGCTCCTCTCTCTCCTCTATCTGCTCCTCTCTCTCCTCTATTTGCTCCTCTATTTGCTCCTCTATCTGCTCCTCTATTTGCTCCTCTCTCTCCTCTATCTGCTCCTCTCTCTCCTCTATCTGCTCCTCTCTCTCCTCTATCTGCTCCTCTATCTGCTCCTCTCTCTCCTCTATCTGCTCCTCTATCTGCTCCTCTCTCTCCTCTATCTGCTCCTCTATCTGCTCCTCTCTCTCCTCTATCTGTTCCTCTCTCTCCTCTATCTGCTCCTCTCTCTCCTCTATCTGCTCCTCTCTCTCCTCTATTTGCTCCTCTATCTGCTCCTCTCTCTCCTCTATCTGCAACTCTGTATCAATATTATTTTAATCAGTTTTGCTCTTATACTAATTACTGTGATTGAAAAGAATGGCATTACCACCTCATGCTCCACTGACTGCATGGCTCTGCCTCTGCAGCAGCATACTGCCTCACAGGAGAGATTTCCTGCAGCATTTACACAAATCCCCTAGACACAATCTATATCAGTAACAGAAGGGAATATCTAATGCCACGCAACATCCACAACATCACTGTTGGGTTTGCATCCCTGTCACGAACGTTGAGAGACGGGTCAGACCAAGGTGCAGCGTGAAAAGCGTACATGTTTATTAAACTCAAATAAACATAAACAAAACAAGAGACAATGTAACGTGAAGTCCTCAGGCTATGCACATACAAGCCGAACACGGAACAAGATCCCACAACTATGGTAGGCAAATAGGCGACTTAAGTATGAACCCCAATCAGAGACAACAAGCGACAGCTGCCTCTGATTGGGAATCACACCCGGCCAAACCTAGAAATACATTTAAATTTTAGTCGTTTAGCAGACGCTCTTATCCAGAGCGACTTACAGTTAGTGAGTGCATACATTATTTTATTTTTTAATTTTTTAATTTTTATTTTTCATACTGGCCCCCCGTGGGAATCGAACCCACAACTCTGGTGTTGCAAACGCCATGCTCTACCAACTGAGCTACATCCCTGCCGGCCATTCCCTCCCCTACCCTGGACGACGCTGGGCCAATTGTGCGCCGCCCCATGGGTCTCCTGGTCGCGGCCGGCTACGACAGAGCCAGGATTCGAACCAGGATCTCTAGTGGCACAGCTAGCACTGCAATGCAGTGCCTTAGACCACTGCGCCCCTCCAATACAATTCTAGATCCTGAACATAGAAATTCTAACATAGAGTTTCACACCCTGACCAAACTACCTAGACAATCCCAAATGGCGTGACAATCCCAAATGGCTTTGGTCAAAAGTAATGCACTCTATAGGGAACAGGGCACCATTTGGGATGTAGCTGTTGTTTGTCAGCAGCGGAAAAGCCACTACAATTATTTGCTCATGTTACTAGCTAGCAAAACATACAGTAGCTATACACAATAAATACCAAAGTCAGTATCAGGATGTGAAGTAGCTAGTTGGCTGTAAAATCACCTAAACAAACTGCACTATCAATTCAGGAGTCTACAATCTCACCGTGTTCAACCTGCAGATCGAGCTGCCTCATAGAGCAGGCTGCGTAGAGTGGAGTCTGACATTCACAACGGCACCATGCAACATTTTTACATTTACATTTTAGTCATTTAGCAGACGCTCTTATCCAGAGCGACTTACAGGAGCAATTAGGGTTAAGTGCCTTGCTCAAGGGCACATTTACGTCATTTAGCAGACGCTCTTATCCAGAGCGACTCACCAATTGGTGCGTTCACCCTATAGCCAGTGGGATAACCACTTTACAATTTTTTTTTTGGGGGGGGGGGGGGGGGGGGTAGAAGGATTACTTTATCCTATCCCAGGTATTCCTTAAAGAGGTGGGGTTTCAAATGTCTCCGGAAGGTGGTGAGTGACTCCGCTGTCCTGGCGTCGTGAGGGAGCTTGTTCCACCATTGGGGTGCCAGAGCAGCGAACAGTTTTGACTGGGCTGAGCGGGAACTATGCTTCCGCAGAGGAAGGGGAGCCAGCAGGCCAGAGGTTGCAACGGCAACGGCACCATGCAACGGCACCATGCAACGGCACCCTGGACTGAAGAGGCAGACCAATAGGAGGAATGTGTCAGACCCTCTGTTAAATTACACATTTCTCGAGGTAGGAATATCGCAAAAATATGATCAATGGATTCGAGCCCATGTTGCTCTAGCGATAAGACAACACGGCATTGAGGCAACAAAAATAATAGTTGCATATTCCTTGCCTTCAACATGTAATAAAAGAGTTCATCTAAAAAAATTAACTGATTTTCCCTAACGAAAAATACATCTACGCCCTACAAATATGTCAATTTCTTATAATCCACATAAGAATTGACACCAGACGCGCTATAGCCTGCAAGTAGACTACACAGGATAGCCTACAATGTAGGTACAGTGATGATGTATGCAAACACTGCTTCCAGCTGCCAGGTGGCAACACAAAATATTTATTCAGATATTCAAATCCTCCTGCTGCAGGATTATTTTCCTCCTGAGACGAAAGGGGTCAAATTAAGATCCAACATCTGTACGATGAGGTTCCTAGCTGTGCTTTTTAATATAAATAAATGCTAGAAGTGCCGTGCAGTAGGAGAAATCAGTAACACTATCCAGTATTTGAATGGGCTGTCACTATGCCTACATTAGGTGGTCATAAACATGAAATGACAGTTTATGCCAAAGTAAGTAATAGCACCACTATGGACTCTGCCGTAAACCTGTTATGATGCATTAAATCTTAGGGCACCACACTACTGGCTCCAACTGGGCAATACCCCTCCAACTGGGCAATACCCCTCCAACTGGGCAATACCCCTCCATACCCCTCCAACTGGGCAATAACCCTCCAAGATTTTGTAATGCAAACAGATCTATTGAACGAGAGACGTTGTAGACTGCAGAGGGAATTGGTTCACTTCATGGTGCCTGTTCCATGTTAGACTGCAGAGGGATTGGACCAGTTTGTGGTGCCTGTGTTATGTTAGACTGCAGAGGGATTGGACCAGTTCGTGGTGCCTGTGCCTTTCTTTGAGCCGTATGCAGCCTGTGTCTCTGTGTCTCTGTGTCTCTGTGTCTCTGTGTCTTCCTCCTAATTAAAGTTTGCAGCTCTCTGGACTGTAATCAGGTTCTTTAATCTCTGTTTAAATAGCCCCTGACAGAGGCTGCCTGACAGGGCGGATGTCAGGCGCGATGGTTTAAGGCCCCTTGATTTATCAAACCGACCACTAGTGGCACTTCCACAATTCCCCCCCGAGGCTATTCTTCAGATGACTTGTCAGCTCCAATCCTCTCAGCCAGCCTCGTCCCGACACCCCAGCCCAGCTGCCCTGACCCCCCGATCTCAGATACTTGAAACCCATCACGGTCAACATGGAGCACTTAAACCCCCCCCCCCCCCCCCCCCCCCACCGCAACAGCTGCACTACTGAGATGAAGAAACCATTGAAACTAATTCCCCTGTGTGATTCGATGGCACTCGGGCCAACCAACGAGAGGTCTGAGAGCCCAAATGCATTTGAATATTTAATTAGCCGCTTGCTTCTGATTTCATTTGTGCGTTTTTCGTAGCCTAATCAAGGGGCACGCAGAGGTACCTAGACAGAGGGTGTATCCCAAATAGCACCCTATTCCCTTTAGAGTGCACTAGTTTTGATCGGGGCCCAAAGTAGTGGACTGTGAGGTGAATAGGTTGCCATTTGAGACGCAGATGTTTAATCATACCTAGCAGGGATTTTGACAAGCACACATCAAATGGAAGTCAAGAGCACCAAGCCGTAGGCTTAGAAACATGGGGAACCCACCCAGAGAATGTCTCCCCATTTCAAAAGTGTTGCAGTATATTCATAGACCACCCATACACAAAAAAATGTATGCACGCATGACTGTAAGTCGCTTTGGATAAAAGCGTCTGCTAAATGGCATATTATATATATATTATATACACATTTTGAAACAGCTGATGCTGCACGTCTGACAGAAATGATCAATAGTCTAAAACAGTCAACCCTAAAACAGTCAACCCTAAAACAGTCAACCCTAAAACAGTCAAACCTAAAACAGTCAACCCTAAAACAGTCAACCCTAAAACAGTCAACCCTAAAACAGTCAACCCTAAAACAGTCAACCCCCCCCTATAGCTCGTAATACTATCCACACAGACCAATCTCATACCATTTCTTCAGCAAATAAAATCAAATCAAATGTTATTTGTCACATACACGTGTTTAGCAGATGTTATAGCGGGTGTAGCGAAATGCATGTGCTTCTAGCTCCGACAGACAGAGCAGTGGTATGCAGCGTGCTGATCTGATGAGCTAGACCCCAATAGAGAGGAAACAGGCATGCAGTGAACAAAAAAACAGTATCTCAATTGCTGCACCTGCGTAAGTAGAGTTTATGTTTAATTGCTCATTACAAATTGGACACTTGCTGCCAAAGGTGTTCACTGGGGTTAAAAATAGAGTTTTGCTGCTGTGAGAGAGCAAGAGAGACACCCGTAACAGACCTCCAGCCATCCAGGAGCTTAAAGTCATCAATTCAAGAGGAGGGATGCTTCTGAAATGGAACCCTATTCCCTATCTAGTCTCATTTGGGACGCATTCAGAAGGTCTTGTCCAAAGTGGAATATAATTTATACATAACTCCAATCCTTGTTGATTTGGAGAAGTAGTGAGACAGAAAAGAAGAAAGGTAGTTCTGATGGGAACACACTGTGTGACGGGAAGGAACATGGAGACAGGAAGGAACATGGAGACAGGAAGGAACATGGAGACAGGAAGGAACAGACAGACAGGAAGGAACATGGAGACAGGAAGGAACATGGAGACAGAAAGGAACATGGAGACAGAAAGGAACATGGAGACAGAAAGGAACATGGAGACAGAAAGGAACATGGAGACAGGAAGGAACATGGAGACAGAAAGGAACATGGAGACAGGAAGGAACATGGAGACAGAAAGGAACAGACAGACAGAAAGGAACAGACAGACAGGAAGGAACAGACAGACAGACAGGAAGGAACAGACAGACAGGAAGGAACAGACAGACAGAAAGGAACAGACAGACAGAAAGGAACAGACAGACAGAAAGGAACAGACAGACAGGAAGGAACAGACAGACAGGAAGGAACAGACAGACAGGAAGGAACAGACAGACAGGAAGGAACAGACAGACAGAAAGGAACAGACAGACAGGAAGGAACATGGAGACTGAAAGGAACCCACATGTCTCTAATTAGCAGAGGCTCTGCCATGTCTCTAATTAGCAGAGGCTCCGTCATGTCTCTAATTAGCAGAGGCTCTGCCATGTCTCTAATTAGCAGAGGCTCTGCCATGTCTCTAATTAGCAGAGGCTCCGCCATGTCTCTAATTAGCAGAGGCTCTGCCATGTCTCTAATTAGCAGAGGCTCTACCATGTCTCTAATTAGCAGAGGCTCCGCCATGTCTCTAATTAGCAGAGGCTCCGCCATGTCTCTAATTAGCAGAGGCTCTGCCATGTCTCTAATTAGCAGAGGCTCTGCCATGTCTCTAATTAGCAGAGGCTCTGCCATGTCTCTAATTAGCAGAGGCTCCGCCATGTCTCTAATTAGCAGAGGCTCCGCCATGTCTCTAATTAGCAGAGGCTCCGCCATGTCTCTAATTAGCAGAGGCTCCGCCATGTCTCTAATTAGCAGAGGCTCTACCATTTCTCTAATTAGCATAGGCTCTACCATGTCTCTAATTAGCAGAGGCTCCGCCATGTCTCTAATTAGCAGAGGCTCCGCCATGTCTCTAATTAGCAGAGGCTCCGCCATGTCTCTAATTAGCAGAGGCTCTGCCATGTCTCTAATTAGTAGAGGCTCCGCCATGTCTCTTATTAGCAGAGGCTCTGCCATGTCTCTGTCTCTAATTAGCAGAGGCTCTGCCATGTCTCTAATTAGCAGAGGCTCCGCCATGTCTCTAATTAGCAGAGGCTCTGCCATGTCTCTGTCTCTAATTAGCAGAGGCTCTGCCATGTCTCTAATTAGCAGAGGCTCCGCCATGTCTCTAATTAGCAGAGGCTCTGCCATGTCTCTAATTAGCAGAGGCTCTGCCATGTCTCTAATTAGCAGAGGCTCCGCCATGTCTCTAATTAGCAGAGAATCCGCCATGTCTCTTATTAGCAGAGGCTCTGCCATGTCTCTAATTAGCAGAGGCTCCGCCATGTCTCTAATTAGCAGAGGCTCTGCCATGTCTCTAATTAGCAGAGGCTCCGCCATGTCTCTAATTAGCAGAGGCTCTGCCATGTCTCTAATTAGTAGAGGCTCCGCCATGTCTCTAATTAGCAGAGGCTCCGCCATGTCTCTAATTAGCAGAGGCTCCGCCATGTCTCTAATTAGCAGAGGCTCTGCCATGTCTCTTATTAGCAGAGGCTCTACCATGTCTCTAATTAGCAGAGGCTCTACCATGTCTCTAATTAGCAGAGGCTCTACCATGTCTCTAATTAGCAGAGGCTCTGCCATGTCTCTAATTAGCAGAGGCTCTGCCATGTCTCTAATTAGCAGAGGCTCTGCCATGTCTCTAATTAGCAGAGGCTCCGCCATGTCTCTAATTAGCAGAGGCTCTGCCATGTCTCTAATTAGTAGAGGCTCCGCCATGTCTCTAATTAGCAGAGGCTCCACCATGTCTCTAATTAGCAGAGGCTCTGCCATGTCTCTAATTAGCAGAGGCTCTACCATGTCTCTAATTAGCAGAGGCTCTACCATGTCTCTAATTAGCAGAGGCTCTACCATGTCTCTAATTAGCAGTGGCTCTGCCATGTCTCTAATTAGCAGAGGCTCTGCCATGTCTCTAATTAGCAGAGGCTCTGCCATGTCTCTAATTAGCAGAGGCTCTGCCATGTCTCTAATTAGCAGAGGCTCCGCCATGTCTCTAATTAGCAGAGGCTCTGCCATGTCTCTAATTAGTAGAGGCTCCGCCATGTCTCTTATTAGCAGAGGCTCTACCATGTCTCTAATTAGCAGAGGCTCTACCATGTCTCTAATTAGCAGAGGCTCTGCCATGTCTCTAATTAGCAGAGGCTCTGCCATGTCTCTAATTAGCAGAGGCTCTGCCATGTCTCTAATTAGCAGAGTCTCTACCATGTCTCTAATTAGCAGAGGCTCAGCCATGTCTCTAATTAGCAGAGGCTCTGTCATGTCTCTAATTAGCAGAGGCTCCGCCATGTCTCTAATTAGCAGAGGCTCAGCCATGTCTCTAATTAGCAGAGGCTCCGCCATGTCTCTAATTAGCAGAGGCTCCGCCATGTCTCTAATTAGCAGAGGCTCTACCATGTCTCTAATTAGCAGAGGCTCCGCCATGTCTCTAATTAGCAGAGGCTCTGCCATGTCTCTAATTAGCAGAGGCTCTACCATGTCTCTAATTAGCAGAGGCTCCGCCATGTCTCTAATTAGCAGAGGCTCCGCCTTGTCTCTAATTAGCAGAGGCTCCGCCATGTCTCTAATTAGCAGAGGCTCTGCCATGTCTCTAATTAGCAGAGGCTCTACCATGTCTCTAATTAGCAGAGGCTCCGCCATGTCTCTAATTTGCAGAGGCTCCGCCATGTCTCTAATTAGCAGAGGCTCCGCCATGTCTCTAATTAGCAGAGGCTCCACCATGTCTCTAATTAGCAGAGGCTCCACCATGTCTCTAATTAGCAGAGGCTCAGCCATGTCTCTAATTAGCAGAGGCTCTTCCATGTCTCTAATTAGCAGAGGCTCTGCCATGTCTCTAATTAGCAGAGGCTCCGCCATGTCTCTAATTAGCAGAGGCTCCGCCATGTCTCTAATTAGCAGAGGCTCCGCCATGTCTCTAATTAGCAGAGGCTCTGCCATGTCTCTAATTAGCAGAGGCTCTGCCATGTCTCTAATTAGCAGAGGCTCTGCCATGTCTCTAATTAGCAGAGGCTCTGCCATGTCTCTAATTAGCAGAGGCTCCGCCATGTCTCTAATTAGCAGAGGCTCTGCCATGTCTCTAATTAGTAGAGGCTCCGCCATGTCTCTTATTAGCAGAGGCTCTACCATGTCTCTAATTAGCAGAGGCTCTACCATGTCTCTAATTAGCAGAGGCTCTGCCATGTCTCTAATTAGCAGAGGCTCTGCCATGTCTCTAATTAGCAGAGGCTCTGCCATGTCTCTAATTAGCAGAGTCTCTACCATGTCTCTAATTAGCAGAGGCTCAGCCATGTCTCTAATTAGCAGAGGCTCCGTCATGTCTCTAATTAGCAGAGGCTCCGCCATGTCTCTAATTAGCAGAGGCTCAGCCATGTCTCTAATTAGCAGAGGCTCCGCCATGTCTCTAATTAGCAGAGGCTCCGCCATGTCTCTAATTAGCAGAGGCTCTACCATGTCTCTAATTAGCAGAGGCTCCGCCATGTCTCTAATTAGCAGAGGCTCTGCCATGTCTCTAATTAGCAGAGGCTCTACCATGTCTCTAATTAGCAGAGGCTCCGCCATGTCTCTAATTAGCAGAGGCTCCGCCATGTCTCTAATTAGCAGAGGCTCTGCCATGTCTCTAATTAGCAGAGGCTCTACCATGTCTCTAATTAGCAGAGGCTCCGCCATGTCTCTAATTAGCAGAGGCTCCGCCATGTCTCTAATTAGCAGAGGCTCCGCCATGTCTCTAATTAGCAGAGGCTCTGCCATGTCTCTAATTAGCAGAGGCTCTACCATGTCTCTAATTAGCAGAGGCTCCGCCATGTCTCTAATTAGCATAGGCTCCGCCATGTCTCTAATTAGCAGAGGCTCCGCCATGTCTCTAATTAGCAGAGGCTCCACCATGTCTCTAATTAGCAGAGGCTCCACCATGTCTCTAATTAGCAGAGGCTCAGCCATGTCTCTAATTAGCAGAGGCTCTTCCATGTCTCTAATTAGCAGAGGCTCTGCCATGTCTCTAATTAGCAGAGGCTCCGCCATTTCTCTAATTAGCAGAGGCTCCGCCATGTCTCTAATTAGCAGAGGCTCTGCCATGTCTCTAATTAGCAGAGGCTCTGCCATGTCTCTAATTAGCAGAGGCTCTGCCATGTCTCTAATTAGCAGAGGCTCTGCCATGTCTCTAATTAGCAGAGGCTCTGCCATGTCTCTAATTAGCAGAGGCTCCGCCATGTCTCTAATTAGCAGAGGCTCTGCCATGTCTCTAATTAGTAGAGGCTCCGCCATGTCTCTTATTAGCAGAGGCTCTACCATGTCTCTAATTAGCAGAGGCTCTACCATGTCTCTAATTAGCAGAGGCTCTGCCATGTCTCTAATTAGCAGAGGCTCTGCCATGT